>NW_027339431.1:1563522-1564370 GCF_000331145.2 Cicer arietinum | reverse complement strand
CCATTCAAATCATGAATGAAAGAAAGCACTTATACTCTTTTTTTTTTTTTAACGTGATATCTTTGATCTCCTTTTTTTTGTCATCTTCTATTTTCTTTTTCTTCCGTTCTTTCTTTTTTTCTTTTTTTTCTTTTTTAATATTGTGATGTGACGTTGGATCTCATGTTGTTGTCTGCCTTGTACTGTAAACGACTTATACTATATCCGATTTTATTGCAATTCATTGTATCGAGGTATGGAATATGTTTTACTTTCCAATACATGATAATCATAAGATGCATTCAGGAAAAAGAGTTAAACTATAAAGGTAATAACAGTATATATGAATATATTGAAATAAAAAAAGAATATACATAAGATAAAACAAAAGAAATGGGTGGAAGACCCGACTTGGTTGCTAGTAATTCAATGGTAAAGAAAAAAGAATATACATAAGATAAAACAAAAGAAATGGGTGAGAGACCCAACTTGGTTACTAGTAATTCCAAGGTAGACTGTACTAACTTCTCATGCGATAATCCGATCCATATTGTTAATTTTGTCTTTTCGAGTATATATTCTTTGTTCTTGTTTTTCTTCTTCTCTCAGGTCGCCCTTTTGGGTTTTTAACCTAACAGATATTTTTGTGCACCCTAATTTTTGTTCAGGTTGCCCTTTCAGGTTTTCAACCTAGCGGGTTTTTTTTATTTTTTTTTATTTTTTTTTACCATAGTTTTTGCCTAGGTCGCCCTTTCAGGTTTTCAACCTAGCGGGTCTATTTTTTTGTACCCTAATTTTTGCCTAGATTGCCTTTTCAGGTTTTCAACCTAACAGGTATTTATTATTTAAGCATAATACTTTTTTACGGC
>NW_027339431.1:1557086-1563022 GCF_000331145.2 Cicer arietinum | reverse complement strand
TTGTGTCATTGAATGAACATTTAGGTCATTTTTGTCCTCCCATGGCTTATTCTCGTCCAATTATGGGTTTTAACCAATCTTGTATCTCCAATAGGTGTGTTTGTGTTATTGGATGAACATTTAGGTCATTTTCGTCGTCCTTAGGCTTATTCTTGTATAATTAGGGCTTTTAATCAATCTTGTGTATCCATTAAGTTCATTTGTGTTATTTGATGAACATTAAGGTCATTTTCGTCCTCCCTAGGCTTATTGTTGTCTAATTAGGGCTTTTAACCAATCTTGTGTATCCATTAAGTTCATTTGTGTTATTTGATGAACATTAAGGTCATTTTCGTCCTCCCTAGGCTTATTGTTGTCTAATTAGGGCTTTTAACCAATCTTGTGTATCCATTAAGTTCATTTGTGTTATTTGATGAACATTAAGGTCATTTTCGTCCTCCCTAGGCTTATTGTTGTCTAATTAGGGCTTTTAACCAATCTTGTGTATCCATTAAGTTCATTTGTGTTATTTGATGAACATTAAGGTCATTTTCGTCCTCCCTAGGTTTATTCTAGTCCAATTAGGGTTTTTAACCAATCTTGTGGATCAAATAGGTCTGTGTGTGCCATTAGATGAACATTTACGTTATTTTCGTCCTCCCTAGGCTTATTGTTGTCTAATTAGGGCTTTTAACCAATCTTGTGTATCCATTAAGTTCATTTGTGTTATTTGATGAACATTAAGGTCATTTTCGTCCTCCATAGGTTTATTCAAGTCCAATTAGGAGTTTTAACCAATCTTGTGCATCCAATATGTGTGTTTTTGTAATTGGATGAACATTTAGGTCATTTTCGTCCTCCCTAGGCTTATTCTTATCCAATTAGGCTTTTTAATCAATCTTGTGCATCCAATAAGTTCATTTGTGTCATTGGATGAACATTTAGGTCATTTTCTTCCTCCCTAGATTTATTCTAGTACAATTAGGGTTTTTAACCAATCTTGGGCATCCAATTGGTATGTTTGTGTCATTGGATGGACATTTAGGTCATTTTCGTCCTCCCTTGGCTTATTTTTGTCCAATTAGGGTTTTTATCCAACCTTGTGCATCCAATAGGTGTGTTTGTGTCATTGAATGAACATTTAGGTCATTTTTGTCCTCCCTTGGCTTATTCTCGTCCAATTATGGGTTTTAACCAATCTTGTGCATCCAATAGGTGTGTTTGTGTTATTGGATGAACATTTAGGTCATTTTCGTCGTCCATAGGCTTATTCTTGTCCAATTAGGATTTTTAACCAGTCTTGTGCATCCAATAGGTGTGTTTGTCTCATTGGACGAACATTTAGGTCATTTTCGTCCTCCCTAGGCTTATTGTTGTCTAATTAGGGCTTTTAACCAATCTTGTGAATCCATTAAGTTCATTTGTGTTATTTGATGTACATTAAGGTCATTTTCGTCCTCCATAGGTTTATTCAAGTCCAATTAGGAGTTTTAACCAATCTTGTGGATCAAATAGGTATGTGTGTGCCATTGGATGAACATTTAGGTCATTTTCGTCCTCCCTAGGCTTATTGTTGTCTAATTAGGGCTTTTAACCAATCTTGTGAATCCATTAAGTTCATTTGTGTTATTTGATGTACATTAAGGTCATTTTCGTCCTCCATAGGTTTATTCAAGTCCAATTAGGAGTTTTAACCAATCTTGTGGATCAAATAGGTATGTGTGTGCCATTGGATGAACATTTAGGTCATTTTCGTCCTCCCTAGGCTTATTGTTGTCTAATTAGGGCTTTTAACCAATCTTGTGAATCCATTAAGTTCATTTGTGTTATTTGATGTACATTAAGGTCATTTTCGTCCTCCATAGGTTTATTCAAGTCCAATTAGGAGTTTTAACCAATCTTGTGGATCAAATAGGTATGTGTGTGCCATTGGATGAACATTTAGGTCATTTTCGTCCTCCCTAGGCTTATTGTTGTCTAATTAGGGCTTTTAACCAATCTTGTGAATCCATTAAGTTCATTTGTGTTATTTGATGTACATTAAGGTCATTTTCGTCCTCCATAGGTTTATTCAAGTCCAATTAGGAGTTTTAACCAATCTTGTGGATCAAATAGGTATGTGTGTGCCATTGGATGAACATTTAGGTCATTTTCGTCCTCCCTAGGCTTATTGTTGTCTAATTAGGGCTTTTAACCAATCTTGTGAATCCATTAAGTTCATTTGTGTTATTTGATGTACATTAAGGTCATTTTCGTCCTCCATAGGTTTATTCAAGTCCAATTAGGAGTTTTAACCAATCTTGTGGATCAAATAGGTATGTGTGTGCCATTGGATGAACATTTAGGTCATTTTCGTCCTCCCTAGGCTTATTGTTGTCTAATTAGGGCTTTTAACCAATCTTGTGAATCCATTAAGTTCATTTGTGTTATTTGATGTACATTAAGGTCATTTTCGTCCTCCATAGGTTTATTCAAGTCCAATTAGGAGTTTTAACCAATCTTGTGGATCAAATAGGTATGTGTGTGCCATTGGATGAACATTTAGGTCATTTTCGTCCTCCCTAGGCTTATTGTTGTCTAATTAGGGCTTTTAACCAATCTTGTGAATCCATTAAGTTCATTTGTGTTATTTGATGTACATTAAGGTCATTTTCGTCCTCCATAGGTTTATTCAAGTCCAATTAGGAGTTTTAACCAATCTTGTGGATCAAATAGGTATGTGTGTGCCATTGGATGAACATTTAGGTCATTTTCGTCCTCCCTAGGCTTATTGTTGTCTAATTAGGGCTTTTAACCAATCTTGTGAATCCATTAAGTTCATTTGTGTTATTTGATGTACATTAAGGTCATTTTCGTCCTCCATAGGTTTATTCAAGTCCAATTAGGAGTTTTAACCAATCTTGTGGATCAAATAGGTATGTGTGTGCCATTGGATGAACATTTAGGTCATTTTCGTCCTCCCTAGGCTTATTGTTGTCTAATTAGGGCTTTTAACCAATCTTGTGAATCCATTAAGTTCATTTGTGTTATTTGATGTACATTAAGGTCATTTTCGTCCTCCATAGGTTTATTCAAGTCCAATTAGGAGTTTTAACCAATCTTGTGGATCAAATAGGTATGTGTGTGCCATTGGATGAACATTTAGGTCATTTTCGTCCTCCCTAGGCTTATTGTTGTCTAATTAGGGCTTTTAACCAATCTTGTGAATCCATTAAGTTCATTTGTGTTATTTGATGTACATTAAGGTCATTTTCGTCCTCCATAGGTTTATTCAAGTCCAATTAGGAGTTTTAACCAATCTTGTGGATCAAATAGGTATGTGTGTGCCATTGGATGAACATTTAGGTCATTTTCGTCCTCCCTAGGCTTATTGTTGTCTAATTAGGGCTTTTAACCAATCTTGTGAATCCATTAAGTTCATTTGTGTTATTTGATGTACATTAAGGTCATTTTCGTCCTCCATAGGTTTATTCAAGTCCAATTAGGAGTTTTAACCAATCTTGTGGATCAAATAGGTATGTGTGTGCCATTGGATGAACATTTAGGTCATTTTCGTCCTCCCTAGGCTTATTGTTGTCTAATTAGGGCTTTTAACCAATCTTGTGAATCCATTAAGTTCATTTGTGTTATTTGATGTACATTAAGGTCATTTTCGTCCTCCATAGGTTTATTCAAGTCCAATTAGGAGTTTTAACCAATCTTGTGGATCAAATAGGTATGTGTGTGCCATTGGATGAACATTTAGGTCATTTTCGTCCTCCCTAGGCTTATTGTTGTCTAATTAGGGCTTTTAACCAATCTTGTGAATCCATTAAGTTCATTTGTGTTATTTGATGTACATTAAGGTCATTTTCGTCCTCCATAGGTTTATTCAAGTCCAATTAGGAGTTTTAACCAATCTTGTGGATCAAATAGGTATGTGTGTGCCATTGGATGAACATTTAGGTCATTTTCGTCCTCCCTAGGCTTATTGTTGTCTAATTAGGGCTTTTAACCAATCTTGTGAATCCATTAAGTTCATTTGTGTTATTTGATGTACATTAAGGTCATTTTCGTCCTCCATAGGTTTATTCAAGTCCAATTAGGAGTTTTAACCAATCTTGTGGATCAAATAGGTATGTGTGTGCCATTGGATGAACATTTAGGTCATTTTCGTCCTCCCTAGGCTTATTGTTGTCTAATTAGGGCTTTTAACCAATCTTGTGAATCCATTAAGTTCATTTGTGTTATTTGATGTACATTAAGGTCATTTTCGTCCTCCATAGGTTTATTCAAGTCCAATTAGGAGTTTTAACCAATCTTGTGGATCAAATAGGTATGTGTGTGCCATTGGATGAACATTTAGGTCATTTTCGTCCTCCCTAGGCTTATTGTTGTCTAATTAGGGCTTTTAACCAATCTTGTGAATCCATTAAGTTCATTTGTGTTATTTGATGTACATTAAGGTCATTTTCGTCCTCCATAGGTTTATTCAAGTCCAATTAGGAGTTTTAACCAATCTTGTGGATCAAATAGGTATGTGTGTGCCATTGGATGAACATTTAGGTCATTTTCGTCCTCCCTAGGCTTATTGTTGTCTAATTAGGGCTTTTAACCAATCTTGTGAATCCATTAAGTTCATTTGTGTTATTTGATGTACATTAAGGTCATTTTCGTCCTCCATAGGTTTATTCAAGTCCAATTAGGAGTTTTAACCAATCTTGTGGATCAAATAGGTATGTGTGTGCCATTGGATGAACATTTAGGTCATTTTCGTCCTCCCTAGGCTTATTGTTGTCTAATTAGGGCTTTTAACCAATCTTGTGAATCCATTAAGTTCATTTGTGTTATTTGATGTACATTAAGGTCATTTTCGTCCTCCATAGGTTTATTCAAGTCCAATTAGGAGTTTTAACCAATCTTGTGGATCAAATAGGTATGTGTGTGCCATTGGATGAACATTTAGGTCATTTTCGTCCTCCCTAGGCTTATTGTTGTCTAATTAGGGCTTTTAACCAATCTTGTGAATCCATTAAGTTCATTTGTGTTATTTGATGTACATTAAGGTCATTTTCGTCCTCCATAGGTTTATTCAAGTCCAATTAGGAGTTTTAACCAATCTTGTGGATCAAATAGGTATGTGTGTGCCATTGGATGAACATTTAGGTCATTTTCGTCCTCCCTAGGCTTATTGTTGTCTAATTAGGGCTTTTAACCAATCTTGTGAATCCATTAAGTTCATTTGTGTTATTTGATGTACATTAAGGTCATTTTCGTCCTCCATAGGTTTATTCAAGTCCAATTAGGAGTTTTAACCAATCTTGTGGATCAAATAGGTATGTGTGTGCCATTGGATGAACATTTAGGTCATTTTCGTCCTCCCTAGGCTTATTGTTGTCTAATTAGGGCTTTTAACCAATCTTGTGAATCCATTAAGTTCATTTGTGTTATTTGATGTACATTAAGGTCATTTTCGTCCTCCATAGGTTTATTCAAGTCCAATTAGGAGTTTTAACCAATCTTGTGCATCCAATAGGTGTGTTTTTGTAATTGGATGAACATTTAGGTCATTTTCGTCCTCCCTAGGCTTATTCTTGTCCAATTAGGCTTTTTAACCAATCTTGTGCATCCAATAAGTTCATTTGTGTCATTGGATGAACATTTAGGTGATTTTCTTCCTCCCTAGATTTATTCTAGTACAATTAGGGTTTTTAACCAATCTTGGGCATCCAATTGGTATGTTTGTGTCATTGGATGGACATTTAGGTCATTTTCGTCCTCCCTTGGCTTATTCTTGTCCAATTAGGGTTTTTATCCAACCTTGTGCATCCAATAGGTGTGTTTGTGTCATTGAATGAACATTTAGGTCATTTTTGTCCTCCCTTGGCTTATTCTCGTCCAATTATGGGTTTTAACCAATCTTGTGCATCCAATAGGTGTGTTTGTGTTATTGGATGAACATTTAGGTCATTTTCGTC
>NW_027339431.1:1549000-1556784 GCF_000331145.2 Cicer arietinum | reverse complement strand
CCTCCCTAGGCTTATTCTTGTCCAATTAGGCTTTTTAACCAATCTTGTGCATCCAATAAGTTCATTTGTGTCATTGGATGAACATTTAGGTTATTTTCTTCCTCCCTAGATTTATTCTAGTACAATTAGGGTTTTTAACCAATCTTGGGCATCCAATAGGTATGTTTGTGTCATTGGATGAATATTTAGGTCATTATCGTCCTCCCTAGGTTTATTCTCGTACAATTAGGGTTTTTAACCAATCCTGTGCATCCAATAGGTGTGTTTTTGTCAATGGATGAATATTTAGGACATTTTCGTCCTCCCTGGGCTTATTCTTTTCCAATTAGGGTTTTTAACCAATCTTGTGCATCCAATAGGTGTGTTTGTGTCATTGGATGAACATTTAGGTCATTTTCATCCTCCCTAGAGTTATTCTTGTCCAATTAGGGTTTTTAACCAATCTTGTGCATGCAATAGATGTGTTTGTGTCCTTGGATTAACATTTAGGTCATTTTCGTCTTTCCTTGGCTTATTGTTGTCCAATTAGGGTTTTTAACCAATCTTGTGCATCCAATAAGTTCATTTGTGTCATTGGATGAACATTTAGGTCATTTTCGTCATCCCTAGGTTTATTCTAGTCCAATTAGGGTTTTTAACCAATCTTGTGGATCAAATAAGTTCATTTGTGTAATTGGATTAACATTTCAGATATTTTCGTCCTCCCTAGGCTTATTCTTGTCCAATTAGGGTTTTTAACCAATCTTGTGCATCCAATACGTTCATTTGTGTCGTTGGAAGAACATTTACGTCATTTTGGTCCTCCCTAGGTTTATTCTAGTCCAATTAGGGTTTTTAACCAATCTTGTGGATCAAATAGGTATGTGTGTGCCATTGGATGAACATTTAGGTCATTTTCGTCCTCTCTAGGCTTATTGTTGTCTAATTAGGGCTTTTAACCAATCTTGTTAATCCATTAAGTGCATTTTTGTTATTTGATGAACATTAAGGTCATTTTCGTCCTCCATAGGTTTATTCAAGTCCAATTAGGAGTTTTAACCAATCTTGGGCATCCAATAGGTATGTTTGTGTCATTGGATGCACATTTAGCTCATTTTCGTCCTCCTTAGGCTTATTCTAGTCCAATTAGGATTTTTAACCAATCTTGGGCATCCAATAGGTATGTTTGTGTCATTGGATGCACATTTAGCTCATTTTCGTCCTCCTTAGGCTTATTCTAGTCCAATTAGGATTTTTAACCAATCTTGGGCATCCAATAGGTATGTTTGTGTCATTGGATGCACATTTAGCTCATTTTCGTCCTCCTTAGGCTTATTCTAGTCCAATTAGGATTTTTAACCAATCTTGGGCATCCAATAGGTATGTTTGTGTCATTGGATGCACATTTAGCTCATTTTCGTCCTCCTTAGGCTTATTCTAGTCCAATTAGGATTTTTAACCAATCTTGGGCATCCAATAGGTATGTTTGTGTCATTGGATGCACATTTAGCTCATTTTCGTCCTCCTTAGGCTTATTCTAGTCCAATTAGGATTTTTAACCAATCTTGGGCATCCAATAGGTATGTTTGTGTCATTGGATGCACATTTAGCTCATTTTCGTCCTCCTTAGGCTTATTCTAGTCCAATTAGGATTTTTAACCAATCTTGGGCATCCAATAGGTATGTTTGTGTCATTGGATGCACATTTAGCTCATTTTCGTCCTCCTTAGGCTTATTCTAGTCCAATTAGGATTTTTAACCAATCTTGGGCATCCAATAGGTATGTTTGTGTCATTGGATGCACATTTAGCTCATTTTCGTCCTCCTTAGGCTTATTCTAGTCCAATTAGGATTTTTAACCAATCTTGGGCATCCAATAGGTATGTTTGTGTCATTGGATGCACATTTAGCTCATTTTCGTCCTCCTTAGGCTTATTCTAGTCCAATTAGGATTTTTAACCAATCTTGGGCATCCAATAGGTATGTTTGTGTCATTGGATGCACATTTAGCTCATTTTCGTCCTCCTTAGGCTTATTCTAGTCCAATTAGGATTTTTAACCAATCTTGGGCATCCAATAGGTATGTTTGTGTCATTGGATGCACATTTAGCTCATTTTCGTCCTCCTTAGGCTTATTCTAGTCCAATTAGGATTTTTAACCAATCTTGGGCATCCAATAGGTATGTTTGTGTCATTGGATGCACATTTAGCTCATTTTCGTCCTCCTTAGGCTTATTCTAGTCCAATTAGGATTTTTAACCAATCTTGGGCATCCAATAGGTATGTTTGTGTCATTGGATGCACATTTAGCTCATTTTCGTCCTCCTTAGGCTTATTCTAGTCCAATTAGGATTTTTAACCAATCTTGGGCATCCAATAGGTATGTTTGTGTCATTGGATGCACATTTAGCTCATTTTCGTCCTCCTTAGGCTTATTCTAGTCCAATTAGGATTTTTAACCAATCTTGGGCATCCAATAGGTATGTTTGTGTCATTGGATGCACATTTAGCTCATTTTCGTCCTCCTTAGGCTTATTCTAGTCCAATTAGGATTTTTAACCAATCTTGGGCATCCAATAGGTATGTTTGTGTCATTGGATGCACATTTAGCTCATTTTCGTCCTCCTTAGGCTTATTCTAGTCCAATTAGGATTTTTAACCAATCTTGGGCATCCAATAGGTATGTTTGTGTCATTGGATGCACATTTAGCTCATTTTCGTCCTCCTTAGGCTTATTCTAGTCCAATTAGGATTTTTAACCAATCTTGGGCATCCAATAGGTATGTTTGTGTCATTGGATGCACATTTAGCTCATTTTCGTCCTCCTTAGGCTTATTCTAGTCCAATTAGGATTTTTAACCAATCTTGGGCATCCAATAGGTATGTTTGTGTCATTGGATGCACATTTAGCTCATTTTCGTCCTCCTTAGGCTTATTCTAGTCCAATTAGGATTTTTAACCAATCTTGGGCATCCAATAGGTATGTTTGTGTCATTGGATGCACATTTAGCTCATTTTCGTCCTCCTTAGGCTTATTCTAGTCCAATTAGGATTTTTAACCAATCTTGGGCATCCAATAGGTATGTTTGTGTCATTGGATGCACATTTAGCTCATTTTCGTCCTCCTTAGGCTTATTCTAGTCCAATTAGGATTTTTAACCAATCTTGGGCATCCAATAGGTATGTTTGTGTCATTGGATGCACATTTAGCTCATTTTCGTCCTCCTTAGGCTTATTCTAGTCCAATTAGGATTTTTAACCAATCTTGGGCATCCAATAGGTATGTTTGTGTCATTGGATGCACATTTAGCTCATTTTCGTCCTCCTTAGGCTTATTCTTGTCTAATTGGGGCTTTTAACCAATCTTGTGAATCCATTAAGTTCATTTGTGTTATTTGATGAACATTAAGGTCATTTTCGTCCTCCATAGGTTAATTCATGTCCAATTAGGAGTTTTAACCAATCTTGTGCATCCAATAGGTGTGTTTTTGTAATTGGATGAATATTTAGGTCATTTTCGTCCTCCCTAGGCTTATTCTTATCCAATTAGGCTTTTTAATCAATCTTGTGCATCCAATAAGTTCATTTGTGTCATTGGATGAACATTTAGGTCATTTTCTTCCTCCCTAGATTTATTCTAGTACAATTAGGGTTTTTAACCAATCTTGGGCATCCAATTGGTATGTTTGTGTCATTGGATGGACATTTAGGTCATTTTCGTCCTCCCTTGGCTTATTCTTGTCCAATTAGGGTTTTTATCCAACCTTGTGTATCCAATAGGTGAGTTTGTGTCATTGAATGAACATTTAGGTCATTTTTGTCCTCCCTTGGCTTATTCTCGTCCAATTTTGGGTTTTAACCAATCTTGTGCATCCAATAGGTGTGTTTGTGTTATTGGAGGAACATTTAGGTCATTTTCGTCGTCCATAGGCTTATTCTTGTCCAATTAGGATTTTTAACCAGTCTTGTGCATCCAATAGGTGTGTTTGTGTTATTGGAGGAACATTTAGGTCATTTTCGTCGTCCATAGGCTTATTCTTGTCCAATTAGGATTTTTAACCAGTCTTGTGCATCCAATAGGTGTGTTTGTGTCATTGGATAAACATTTAGGTCATTTTCGTCCTCCGTAGGCTTATTCTTGTATAATTAGGGCTTTTAATGAATCTTGTCTATCCATTAAGTTCATTTGTGTTATTTGATGAACATTAAGGTCATTTTCGTCCTCCCTTGGTTTATTCAAGTCCAATTAGGGGTTTTAACCAATCTTATGCATCCAATAGGTGTGTATTTGTAATTGGATGAACATTTAGGTCATTTTCGTCCTCCCTAGGCTTATTCTTGTCCAATTTGGCTTTTTAACCAATCTTGTGCATCCAATAAGTTCATTTGTGTCATTGGATAAACATTTAGGTCATTTTCTTCCTCCTTAGGCTTATTCTTGTCCAATTATGTTTTTTAACCCGTCTTGTGCATCCAATAGGTGTGTTTGTCTCGTTGGATGAACATTTAGGTCATTTTCGTCCTCCCTTGGTTTATTCTAGTCCAATTAAGGTTATTAACCACTCTTGTGCATCCAATAGGCGTGTTTGTGTCATTGAATTAACATTTAGGTCATTTTCGTCCTCCCTAGGCTTAATCTTGTCTAATTAGGGCTTTTAACCAATCTTGTGTATCCATTAAGTTCATTTGTGTCATTTGATGAACCTTAAGGTTATTTTTGTCCTCCCTAGGTTTATTCAAGCCCAATTTGGGGTTTTAACCAATCTTGTGCGTCCAATAGGTGTGTTTTTGTAATTGGATGAACATTTAGGTCATTTTCGTCCTCCTTAGGCTTATTCTAGTCCAATTAGGCATTTTAACCAATCTTGTGCATCCAATAAGTTCATTTGTGTCCTTGGGTGAACATTTAGGTCATTTTCTTCCTCCCTAGGTTTATTCTAGTACAATTAGGGTTTTTAAACAATCTTGGGCATCCAATAGGTATGTTTGTGTTATTGGATGAACATTTAGGTCATTTTCGTCCTCCCTTAGCTTATTCTTGTCCAAATAGGGTTTTTAACCAACCTTGTGCATCCAATAGGTGTGTTTGTGTCATTGAATGAACATTTAGGTCATTTCCGTCCTCCCTAGGCTTATTCTTGTCCAATTAGACTTTTTAACCAATCTTGTAAATCCAATAAGTTCATTTGTGTCCTTGGGTGAACATTTAGGTCATTTTCTTCCTCCCTAGGTTTATTCTAGTCCAATTAGGGTTTTTAACCAGTCTTGTGCATCCAATAGGTGTGTTTGTCTCATTGGATGAACATTTAGGTCATTTCCGTCCTCCCTAGGCTTATTCTTGTCCAATTAGACTTTTTAACCAATCTTGTAAATCCAATAAGTTCATTTGTGTCCTTGGGTGAACATTTAGGTCATTTTCTTCCTCCCTAGGTTTATTCTAGTCCAATTAGGGTTTTTAACCAGTCTTGTGCATCCAATAGGTGTGTTTGTCTCATTGGATGAACATTTAGGTCATTTCCGTCCTCCCTAGGCTTATTCTTGTCCAATTAGACTTTTTAACCAATCTTGTAAATCCAATAAGTTCATTTGTGTCCTTGGGTGAACATTTAGGTCATTTTCTTCCTCCCTAGGTTTATTCTAGTCCAATTAGGGTTTTTAACCAGTCTTGTGCATCCAATAGGTGTGTTTGTCTCATTGGATGAACATTTAGGTCATTTCCGTCCTCCCTAGGCTTATTCTTGTCCAATTAGACTTTTTAACCAATCTTGTAAATCCAATAAGTTCATTTGTGTCCTTGGGTGAACATTTAGGTCATTTTCTTCCTCCCTAGGTTTATTCTAGTCCAATTAGGGTTTTTAACCAGTCTTGTGCATCCAATAGGTGTGTTTGTCTCATTGGATGAACATTTAGGTCATTTCCGTCCTCCCTAGGCTTATTCTTGTCCAATTAGACTTTTTAACCAATCTTGTAAATCCAATAAGTTCATTTGTGTCATTGGATGAACATTTAGGTCATTTCCGTCCTCCCTAGGCTTATTCTTGTCCAATTAGGCTTTTTAACCAATCTTGTGCATCCAATAAGTTCATTGGTGACATTGGATGAACATTTAGGTCATTTTCGTCCACCCAAGGCTTGTTCTTGTCCAATTAGGGTTTTTAACCAATCTTTGGCATCCAATGGGCATGTTTGTGTCATTGGATGAACATTTAGGTCATTTTCATCCTCCCTATGTTGATTCTTGTCCAATTAGGGTTTTTAACCAATCTTGTGCATCCGATAGGTGTGTTTGTGTCATTTGATAAAAATATAGGTCATTTTCGTCGTCTATAGGCTTATTCTAGTCAAATTAGGGTTTTAACCAATCTTGTGCATTCAATTGGTGTATTTGTGTCATTGGATGAACATTTAGGTCATTTTCGTCCTCCTTAGGTTTATTCTTTTCCAATTCAGGTTTTTAAACAATCTTGTGCATTCAATTGGTGTCTTTGTGTCATTGGATGAACATGTAGGTCATTTTCGACCACCCTAGACTTGTTCTTGTCCAATTATGGCTTTTAACCAATCTTGTGCATTCCATAGGTGTGTTTGTGTCATTGGACGAACATTTAGGTCACTTTCGTCCTACCTATGCTTATTCTTGTCCAATTAGGGTTTTTAACCAATCTTGTGCATTCAATAGGTGTGTTTGTTTCATTGGATGAACATTTAGGTCATTTTCGTTGTCCCTAGGCTTATCCTAGATTAATTAGGGTATTTGACCAATCTTGTGCATCCAATATGTGTGTTTGTGTCATTCGATGAACATTTCGGTGATTTTCATCCTCCCTGGGCTTATTCTTCACCTATTAAGGTTTTTAACCAATCTTGTGCATCCAATAGGTGTGTTTGCTTCATTGGACGGACATTTAGGTCATTTTTGTCTTCCCTAGGCTTATCCTAGTCCAATTAGGGTATTTAACCAATCTTCTTCATCCAATAAGTTTATTTGTGTTATTGGATGAACATTTAGGTCATTTTCTTCCTCCCTAGGTTTATTCTAGTACAATTAGGGTTTTTAACCAATCTTGGGCATCCAATAGGTATGTTTGTGTCATTGGATGAACATTTAGGTCATTTTCGTCCTCCCTTGGCTTATTCTTGTCCAATTATGGTTTTTAACCAACCTTGTGCATCCAATAGGTATGTTTGTGTCATTGAATGAACATTTAGGTCATTTTTGTCCTCCCTTGGCTTATTCTCGTCCAATTAGGGGTTTTAACCAATCTTGTGCATCCACTACGTGTGTTTGTGTAATTGGATGAACATTTAGGTCATTTTTGTCGTCCCTAGGCTTATTCTTGTCCAATTAGGATTTTTAACCAATCTTGTGCATCCAATAAGTTCATTTGTGTCATTGGATGAACATTTAGGTTATTTTCTTCCACCCAAGATTTATTCTAGTACAATTAGAGTTTTTAACCAATCTTGGGCATCCAATAGGTATGTTTGTGTAATTGGATGAACATTTAGGTCATTTTCGTCCTCCCTTGGCTTATTCTTGTTCAATTAGGGTTTTTAACCAAACTTGTGCATCCAATAGGTGTGTTTTTGTCATTGAATGAACATTTAGATCATTTTCTTCCTCCCTAGATTTATTCTAGTACAATTAGGGTTTTTAACCAATCTTGTGCACCCAATAGATGTGTTTGTGTCATTGGATGAACATTTAGGTCATTTTCGTCCTCCCTTGGCTTATCCTTGTGCAATTACGGTTTTTAACCAATCTTGTGCATCCAATAAGTTCATTTGTGTCATTGGATGAACAT
>NW_027339431.1:1529312-1548837 GCF_000331145.2 Cicer arietinum | reverse complement strand
CCATCCTCCCTAGGTTTATTCTAGTCCAATTAGGGTTTTTAACCAATCTTGTGGATCAAATAGGTGTGTGTGTGTCATTGGATGAACATTTAGGTCATTTTCATCCTCCCTAGAGTTATTCTTGTCCAATTAGGGTTTTTAACTAATCTTGTGCATCCAATAGGTGTGTTTGTGTCATTGGATGAACATTTAGGTCATTTTCATCCTCCCTAGAGTTATTCTTGTCCAATTAGGGTTTTTAACCAATCTTGTGGATCAAATAGGTGTGTGTGTGTCATTGGATGAACATTTAGGTCATTTTCAACCTTCCTAGGCTTATTCTTGTCCAATTAAGTTTTTTAACCAATCTTGTGCATCCAATAGATGTGTTTGTGTCCTTGGATTAACATTTAGGTCATTTTCGTCTTTCCTTGGCTTATTGTTGTCCAATTAGGGTTTTTAACTAATCTTGTGCATCCAATGAGTTCATTTGTGTCATTGGATACAATAGATGTGTTTGTGTCCTTGGATTAACATTTAGGTCATTTTCGTCTTTCCTTGGCTTATTGTTGTCCAATTAGGGTTTTTAACTAATCTTGTGCATCCAATGAGTTCATTTGTGTCATTGGATACAATAGATGTGTTTGTGTCCTTGGATTAACATTTAGGTCATTTTCGTCATCCCTAGGTTTATTCCAGTCCAATTAGGGTTTTTAACCAATCTTGTGCATCCAATTCGTTCATTTGTGTCGTTGGAAGAACATTTACGTCATTTTCATCCTCCCTAGTCTTATTCTTGTCCAATTAGGGTTTTTAACCAATATTGTGCATCCAATAGGTGTGTTTGTGTCATTGGGTTGGCATTTAGGTCATTTTCGTCCTCCCTAGGCTTAATCTAGTCCAATTAGGATTTTTAACCAATCGTGTGTATCATATAGGTGTGTTGTTGGCATTGGATGAACATTTAGTTCATTTTCATCCTCCCTAGGCTTATTCTAGTCCAACTAGGGTGTTAAACCAATCTTGTGCATCCAATCGGTGTGTTTGTGTCAATGGATTATAATTTAGGTCATTTTCGTCCACCCTAGACTTATTCTGGTCCAATTAGGGTTTTTAAATAATGTTGTGAATCTAATAGGTGTGTTTGTGTCATTGGATGAACATTTATGTCATTTTCGTCCTCCTTTGGCTTATTCCGGTCGAATTATTGTTTTTAACCAATCTTGTGCATCCAACAGGTGTGTTTGTGCAATTGGATGAACATTTAGGTTACTTTCGTCCTCTCTAGGCATATTCTAATCCAATTAGGGTTTTTTAACCTATCTTGTGCATCCAATAGGTGTGTTTGTGTCATTGGATGAACATTTAGGTGATTTTTGTCCTCCCTAGGTTTATTGTAGTCCAATTAAGGTTTTTAAACAATGTTGTGCATCCAATAGGTGTGTTTGTGTCATTGGATGAACATTTATACCATTTTCGTCCTCATAAGGCTTATTCTGGTGGAATTATGGTTTTTAACCAATCTAGACTTGTTCTTGTCCAATTAAAGTTTTTAACCAATGTTGTGCATCCAATAAGTTTGTTTGTGTAATTGGATTCACATTTAGGTCATTTCCGTTCTTCCTAGGCTTCTTTTAATCCAATGAGGATTTTTAACCAATCATGCGTATCCAATAGGTGTGTTTGTGTCATTGGATGAACATTTATGTCATTTTCGTCCTCCTTAGGCTTATTTGATTCCAATTGGGTTTTTAACCAATCTTGTGCATCCAATAGGTCTGTTTGTGTCATTGGATAAACATTTAGGTCATATTCGTCCTCCTTAGGCTTATTCTTGTCCAGTTAGGGTTTTTAACGAATCTTTTATATCCAATAAGTTCATTTGTCTCATTGCTTTAACGTTTATGTCATTTTCGTCCTCCCTAGGCTAATTCTTGTCCAATTAAAGATTTTTAACAATCTTGTGCATCCAATAGGTGTTTTTGTGTCATTGGATATATATTTAGGTCATTTTCGTCCTCCTTTGGATTGTTCTTGTCAAATTAGGGTTTTTAATCATTCTTGTGCATCCAATAGGTGTGTTTGTGTCATTGGATTAACCATTAGGTCATTTTCATCCTCCAATTAGCGTTTTTAACCAATCTTGTGCATCCATCAATGTGTTTGTGTCAATCGATGAACATTTAGGTCATTTTCGTCCTCCTTTGGATTGTTCTTGTCAAATTAGGGTTTTTAATCATTCTTGTGCATCCAATAGGTGTATTTGTGTAATTGGTTAAACATTTAGGTCATTTTCGTCCTCCTTTGGATTGTTCTTGTCAAATTAGGGTTTTTAATCATTCTTGTGCATCCAATAGGTGTATTTGTGTAATTGGTTAAACATTTAGGTCATTTTCGTCCTCCCTAAGCTTATTCTTGTCCAATTAGGGTTTTTAACCAATCTTGTGCATCCAATAAGTTCATTTGTGCAACAGGACGAACATTTAGGTCATTTTCGTCCTCCCTAAGCTTATTCTTGTCCAATTAGGATTTTTAAACAATCTTGTGCATCCAATAGGTCTGTTTGTGTCATTGGATAAACATTTAGGTCATTTTCGTCCTCCCTAGGCTTATTCTAGTCCAATTAGGATTTTTAAACAATCTTGTGCATCCAATAGGTCTGTTTGTGTCATTGGATAAACATTTAGGTCATTTTCGTCCTCCCTAGGCTTATTCTAGTCCAATTAGGATTTTTAAACAATCTTGTGCATCCAATAGGTCTGTTTGTGTCATTGGATAAACATTTAGGTCATTTTCGTCCTCCCTAAGCTTATTCTTGTCCAATTAGGATTTTTAAACAATCTTGTGCATCCAATAGGTCTGTTTGTGTCATGGGATGAACATTTACATCATTTTCGTCCTCCATATGCTTATTCTAGTCCAATTATAGTTTTTAACCAATCTTGTACATCCAATAGGTGTGTTTGTGTCATTGGATAAATATTTAGGTCAGTTTCGTCCTCTCTAGGCTTTTTCTAGTCCAATTAGCGTTTTTAACCCCTCTTGTGCATCCAATAAGTTCATTTATGTAATTGGATGAACATTTAGGTCATATTCTTCCTCCCTAGGCTTATTCTTGTCCAATTAGGATTTTTAAACAATCTTGTGCATCCAATAGGTGTGTTTGTGTCATTGGATGAACATTTAGGTCATATTCTTCCTCCCTAGGCTTATTCTTGTCCAATTAGGGTTTTTAACCAATCTTTTACATCCAATTAGTTCATTTGTGTCATTGGATTAACATTTATGTCATTTTCTTCCTACCTAGGCTTATTCTTGGCCAATTAGGGTTTTTCACCAATATTTTGCACCAATAGGTGTGTTTGTGTCATTGGATAAATATTTAGGTCAGTTTCGTCCTCTCTAGGCTTTTTCTAGTCCAATTAGCGTTTTTAACCCCTCTTGTGCATCCAATAAGTTCATTTGTGTAATAGGATTAAAATTTAGGTCATTTTCGTCGTCCCTAGGCTTATTCTTATCCAATTAGGTTATTTAAACAATCTTGTGCATCCAATAGTTATGTTTGTGTGATTGGATGAATATTTATATCATTTTCGTCCTTGTTAGGCTTATAGTGGTCCAATTATGGCTTTTAACCAATCTTGTGCATCCAATAGTTGTGTTTGTGTCATTGGAAGTACATTTAGGTTATTTTCGTCCTCCCTAGGCTTATTCTTGTCCAATTAAGGTTTTTAACCAATCTTGTGCATCCAATAAGTTCATTTATGTAATTGGATGAACATTTAGGTCATTTTCATCCTCCCTAGGCTTATTCTAGTCCAATTAGGGTTTTTAACCAATCTTGTGCATCCAATAAGTTCATTTGTGTCATTGACTGAACATTTAGGTCATTTTCGTCCACCCTAGGCTTATTCTTTTTCAATTTGGGTTTTGAACTAATCTTGTGCATCGAACAGCTGTGTTTGTAACATTGGATTCACATTTAGGTCATTCTTTTCCTCCCTCGGCTTATTGTAGTATAAATACGGTTTTAACCCAATCATGTGTATCCAATAGGTGTGTCTGTGTCATTGGATGAACATTAGGTCATTTTCGTCCTCCCTAGACTTATTCTTGTCCAATTAGGATTTTTAAACAATCTTGTGCATCCAATAGGTGTGTCTGTGTCATTGGATGAACATTAGGTCATTTTCGTCCTCCCTAGACTTATTCTTGTCCAATTAGGATTTTTAAACAATCTTGTGCATCCAATAGGTGTGTCTGTGTCATTGGATGAACATTAGGTCATTTTCGTCCTCCCTAGACTTATTCTTGTCCAATTAGGATTTTTAAACAATCTTGTGCATCCAATAGGTGTGTTTGTGTCATAGGATTAACATTTATGTTATTTTCGTACTCCCTACGCAAATTCTAGTCAAATTAGGGTTTTTAACCAATCTTCTACATCCAATAGGTGTGTTTGTTTCATTGGATGAACATTTAGGTCATTTTCGTCCTCTCTAGGTTTATTCTAGTCCAATTAGGGTTTTTAATTGATCATGTGCACCCAATAAGCAGGTTTGTGTCATTGGATGAACATTTATGTCATTTTTGTCCTCCATAGACTTATTCTTGTCCAATTAAGGTTTTTCACCAGGCTTTTGCATCCAATAAGTTCATTTGTGTCATTGGATAAACATTTAGGTCATTTTCGTCACCCCTAGTCTTATTCTTGTCCAATTAAGGTTTTTAAAAAATCTTGTGCATTCAATAGCTGTGTTTGTGTCATTGGACGAACATTTAGGTCATTTTCGTCCTCCTTTGGATTGTTCTTGTCAAATTAGGGTTTTTAATCATTCTTGTGCATCCAATAGGTGTGCTTGTGTCATTGGATTAACCATTAGGACATTTTCGTCCTCCATAGCCTTATTCTAGTCCAATTAGCGTTTTTAACCAATCTTTTGCATCCATCAATGTGTTTGTGTCAATCGATGAACATTTAGGTCATATTCGTCCTCCATAGGCTTATACTTGTCCAATTAGGGTTTTAACCCATCTTGTGCATCCAATAAGTTCATTTGTGCAATAGGACGAACATTTAGGTCATTTTCGTCCTTCCTAGGCTTATTTTTGTCCAATTATGATTTTTAAACAATCTCGTGCATCCAATAGGTGTGTTTGTGCCAGTGGATGAACATTTAGGTCATATTCTTCCTCCCTAGGCTTATTGTTGTCCAATTAGGGTTTTTAACCAGTCTTTTACATCCAATTAGTTCATTTGTGTCATTGTATTAACATTTATGTCATTTTCTTCCTACCTAGGCTTATACTTGGCCAATTAGAGTTTTTGACCAATATTTTGCACCTATAGGTGTGTTTGGGTCATTGGATAAATATTTAGGTCAGTTTCGTCCTCTCTAGGCTTTTTCTAGTCCAATTAGCGTTTTTAACCACTCTTGTGCATCCAATAAGTTCATTTGTGTAATAGGATTAAAATTTAGGTCATTTTCGTCCTCCCTAGGCTTATTCTTATCCAATTAGGTTATTTAAACAATCTTGTGCATCCAATAGTTATGTTTGTGTGATTGGATGAATATTTATATCATTTTCGTCCTTCTTAGGCTTATAGTGGTCCAATTATGGCTTTTAACCAATCTTGTGCATCCAATAGTTGTGTTTGTGTCATTGGAAGAACATTTAGGTTATTTTCGTCCTCCCTAGGCTTATTCTTGTCCAATTAAGGTTTTTAACCAATCTTGTGCATCCAATAAGTTCATTTATGTAATTGGATGAACATTTAGGTCATTTTCATCCTCCCTAGGCTTATTCTAGTCCAATTAGGGTTTTTAACCAATCTTGTGCATCCAATAAGTTCATTTGTGTCATTGACTGAACATTTAGGTCATTTTCGTCCACCCTAGGCTTATTCTTTTTCCATTTGGGTTTTGAACTAATCTTGTGCATCGAACATGTGTGTTTGTAACATTGGATTCACATTTAGGTCATTCTTTTCCTCCCTCGGCTTATTGTAGTATAAATACGGTTTTAACCCAATCTTGTGTATCCAATAGGTGTGTTTGTGTCATAGGTTTAACATTTATGTTATTTTCGTACTCCCTACGCAAATTCTAGTCCAATTAGGGTTTTTAACCAATCTTCTGCATCCAATAGGTGTGTTTGTTTCATTGGATGAATATTTAGGTCATTTTCATCCTCTCTAGGTTTATTCTAGTCCAATTAGGGTTTTTAATTGATCATGTGCACCCAATAAGCAGGTTTGTGTCATTGGATGAACATTTATGTCATTTTCGTCCTCCCTAGACTTATTCTTGTCCAATTAAGGTTTTTCACCAATCTTTTGCATCCAATAAGTTCATTTGTGTCATTGGATGAACATTTAGGTCATTTTCGTCCTCCGTAGGCATATTCTTGTCCAATTAGGGTTTTTAACCAATCTTGTGCATCCAATAAGTTCATTTGTGTCATTGGATGAACATTTAGGTCATTTTCGTCCTCCGTAGGCATATTCTTGTCCAATTAGGGTTTTTAACCAATCTTTTTTAAATCCAATAAGTTCAGTTGTGTCATTGGATCAACGT
Source organism: Cicer arietinum (assembly GCF_000331145.2). Taxonomy (NCBI): domain Eukaryota; kingdom Viridiplantae; phylum Streptophyta; class Magnoliopsida; order Fabales; family Fabaceae; genus Cicer; species Cicer arietinum. Next base: position 1,542,280 of record NW_027339431.1, on the reverse strand, counting down.
TTATGTGATTTTCGTCCTCTCTAGGCTTATTCTTGTCCAATTAAGGTTTTTAAACAATATTGTGCATCCAATAGGTTTTTTTATGTTTTAGGATGAACATTTAGGTATTTTTTGTTCTCCATAGACTTGTTCTTGTCCAATTAAAGTTGTTAACCAATCTTGTGCATCTAATAGGTGTGTTTTGTAATTGGACTCACATTTAGGTCATTTCCGTTCTCCGTACGCTTATTTTAATCCAATTAGGGTTTTTAACCAATCGTGTGCATCCAATAAGTTCATTTGTGTCATTGGATGAACATTTAGGTCATTTTCGTCCTCCGTAGGCATATTCTTGTCCAATTAAAGTTGTTAACCAATCTTGTGCATCTAATAGGTGTGTTTTGTAATTGGACTCACATTTAGGTCATTTCCGTTCTCCGTACGCTTATTTTAATCCAATTAGGGTTTTTAACAAATGTTGTGCATCCAATGGGTGTGTTTGTGTCATTTGATGAACATTTAGGTCATTTTCGTCCTCCATAGGTTTATTCTTGTCCGATTAGGGGTTTTAACCAATGTTTTACATCCAATTAATTCATTTGTGTCATTGATTAACGTTTATGTCATTTTCTTCCTACCTAGGCTTATTCTTGGCCAATTAGGGTTTTTAACCAATCTTGTGCATCCAATAAGTGTGTTTGTGTAATTGGATTCACATTTAGGTCATTTATGTTCTCCCTAGGTTTATTTAGTCTAATTAGGGTTTTTAACCAATCTTGTGCATCCAATAGGTGTGTTTGTGTCATTGATTGAACATTTATGTCATTTTCGTCCTCCCTAGGCTTATTTGATTCCAATTAGCGTTTTTAACCCGTATTGTGCACCCAATAGGTCTGATGTTGTCATTGGATAAACATTTAGGTCATATTCGTCCTCCCTAGGCTTATTCTTCTCAAGTTAGGGTTTTTAACCAATCTTTTATATCCAATAAGTTCATTTGTCTCATTGGTTTAACGTTTATGTCATTTTCGTCCTCCGTAAGCTTGTTCTTGTCCGATTAAAGATTTTTAACAATTAGGTCATTTAGGTCATTTTCGTCATCCCTAGGTTTATTCTAGTCCAATTAGGATTTTTAACCAATGTTGTACATCCAATAGGTGTGATTGTGTCATTTGATGAAAATTTAGGTCATTTTCGTCATCTGTAGGCATATTCCATTCAAATTAGGGTTTTTAACCAATCTTCTGCATCCAATAGGTGTGGTTGTGTCATTGGATTATCATTTAGATCATATTCGTCTTCCAAAGGCTTATTCTTGTCCAATTAGGGTTTTTAACCAATCTTTTACATCCAATAAGTTCATTTGTGTTTTTGGATTAACGTTTATGTCATTTTCTTCCTTCCTAGGCTTGTTCTTGGCCAATTAGGGTTTTTAAACAATCTTGTGCCCCCAATAGGTGTTTTTGTGTCAATGGATGAACATTTAGGTCATTTTCTTCTTCCATAAACTAGTTTTTGTCCAATTAGGGTTTTTAACCAATCGTGTGCATCCAATAAGTTCATTTGTGTCATTGGACTCACATTTAGGTCATTTTCGTCCTTCCTAAGCTTATTCTAGTCAAATTAGGGGTTTTAACCAATCTTGAGCATCCAATAGGTGTGTTTGTGTCATTGGATGAGCATTTAGGTCATTTTCATTCTCCCAAGGGTTATTCTTGTCCAATTAGGGTGTTTAACCAATGTTTTGCGTCCGATAAGATCATTCGTGTCATTGGATTAACATATATGTCATTTGTGGATCCAATAAGGTCTATTGTGTCATTGGATGAACATTTAGGTCATTTCCGTCCCCCTTATTCTTGGCTAATTTTGGTTTTTAAACAATCTTGTGCCTCCAATAGGTGTTTTTGTGTCTATGGATGAACATTTAGGTCATTTTCTTCCTCCATAGACTAGTTTTTGTCCAATTAGGGTTTTTAACCAATCTTGTGCATCCAATAATTTCATTTGTGTCATTGGATTCACAGTTAGGTCATTTTCGTCCTCCCTAAGCTTATTCTAGTCAAATTAGGGTTTTTAAGCATTGTTGAGCATCCAATAGGTGTGTTTGTGTCATTGGATGAACATTTAGGTCATTTTCGTCCTCCCTAGGAATATTCTTGTCCAATTAGAGTTTTTAACCAATCTTTTTTAAATTCAATAAGTTCATTTGTGTCATTGGATTAACATTTATGTCATTTTCGTCTTTGCTAGTCTTATTCTTGTCCAATTAGGGTTTTTAAAAAATATTGTGCATCCAATAGGTATTTTTGTGTTTTAGGATGAACATTTAGGTCATTTTTGTCCTCCATAGACTTGTTCTTGTCCAATTAAAGTTTTTAACCAATGTTGTGCATCCAATAAGTTTGTTTGTGTAATTGGATTCACATTTAGGTAATTTCCGTTCTTCCTAGGCTTATTTTAATCCAATGAGGATTTTTAACCAATCATGCGCATCCAATAGGTGTGTTTGTGTCATTGGATGAACATTTATGTCATTTTCGTCCTCCTTAGGCTTATTTGATTCCAATTGGGTTTTTAACCAATCTTGTGCATCCAATAGGTCTGTTTGTGTCATTGGATAAACATTTAGGTCATATTCGTCCTCCTTAGGCTTATTCTTGTCCAGTTAGGGTTTTTAACGAATCTTTTATATCCAATAAGTTCATTTGTCTCATTGCTTTAACGTTTATGTCATTTTTGTCCTCCCTAGGCTAATTCTTGTCCAATTAAAGATTTTTAACAATCTTGTGCATCCAATAGGTGTTTTTGTGTCATTGGATAAATATTTAGGTCATTTTCGTCCTCCTTTGGATTGTTCTTGTCAAATTAGGGTTTTTAATCATTCTTGTGCATCCAATAGGTGTGTTTGTGTCATTGGATTAACCATTAGGACATTTTCATCCTCCATAGCCTTATTCTAGTCCAATTAGCGTTTTTAACCAATCTTGTGCATCCATCAATGTGTTTGTGTCAATCGATGAAAATTTAGGCCATTTTCGTCCTACATAGGCTTATTCTTGTCCAATTAGGGTTTTTAACCAATCTTGTGCATCCAATAAGTTCATTTGTGCAATAGGACGAGCATTTAGGTCATTTTCGTCCTCCCTAGGCTTATTCTTGTCCAATTAGGGTTTTTAACCAATCTTGTGCATCCAATAAGTTCATTTGTGCAATAGGACGAGCATTTAGGTCATTTTCGTCCTCCCTAGGCTTATTCTTGTCCAATTAGGATTTTTAAAAAATCTTGTGCATCCAATAGGTCTGTTTGTGTCATGGGATGAACATTTAAATCATTTTCGTCCTCCCTATGCTTATTCTAATCCAATTATACTTTTTAACCAATCTTGTACATCCAATAGGTGTGTTTGTGTCATTGGATGAACATTTAGGTCATTTTCGTCCTCCCTAGGCTTATTCTATTCCAATTAGGGTTTTTAATCATTCTTGTGCATCCAATAGGTCTGTTTGTGTCATGGGAAGAACATTTAAATCATTTTCGTCCTCCCTAGGCTTATTCTATTCCAATTAGGGTTTTTAATCATTCTTGTGCATCCAATAGGTCTGTTTGTGTCATGGGAAGAACATTTAAATCATTTTCGTCCTCCCTAGGCTTATTCTATTCCAATTAGGGTTTTTAATCATTCTTGTGCATCCAATAGGTCTGTTTGTGTCATGGGAAGAACATTTAAATCATTTTCGTCCTCCCTAGGCTTATTCTATTCCAATTAGGGTTTTTAATCATTCTTGTGCATCCAATAGGTCTGTTTGTGTCATTGGATGAACATTTAGGTCATTTTCGTCCACCCTAGGCTTATTCTTTTTCCATTTGGGTTTTGAACTAATCTTGTGCATCAAACAGGTGTGTTTGTAACATTGGATTCACATTTAGGTCATTCTTTTCCCCCCTCGGCTTATTCTAGTATAAGTAGGGTTTTAACCCAATCTTGTGTATCCAATAGGTGTGTTTGTGTCATAGGATTAACATTTATGTTATTTTCGTACTCCCTACGCAAATTCTAGTCCAATTAGGGTTTTTAACCAATCTTCTGCATCCAATAGGTGTGTTTGTTTCATTGGATGAACATTTAGGTCATTTTCGTCCTCCCTAGGGTTATTCTTGTCCAATTAGGGTTTTTAACCAATCTTCTGCATCCAATAGGTGTGTTTGTTTCATTGGATGAACATTTAGGTCATTTCCGTCCTCCCTAGGTTTATTCTAGTCCAATTAGGGTTTTTAATTCATCATGTGCACCCAATAAGCAGGTTTGTGTCATTGGATGAACATTTATGTCATTTTCGTCCTCCGTAGACTTATTCTTGTCCAATTAAGGTTTTTCACCAGTCTTTTGCATCCAATAAGTTCATTTGTGTCATTGGATAAACATTTAGGTAATTTTCGTCACCCCTGGTCTTATTCTTGTCCAATTAAGGTTTTTAAAAAATCTTGTGCATTCAATAGGTGTGTTTGTGTCATTGGACAAACATTTAGGTCATTTTCGTCCTCCTTTGGATTGTTCTTGTCAAATTAGGGTTTTTAATCATTCTTGTGCATCCAATAGGTGTGTTTGTGTCATTGGATTAACCATTAGGTCATTTTCGTCCTCTATAGCCTTATTCTAGTCCAGTTAGCGTTTTTAACCAATCTTGTGCATCCATCAATGTGTTTGTGTCAATCGATGAACATTTAGGTCATTTTCGTCCTCCATAGGCTTATTCTTGTCAAATTAGGGTTTTTAACCAATCTTGTGCATCCAATAAATTCATTTGTGCAATAGGACGAACATTTAGGTCATTTTCGTCCTCCATAGGCTTATTCTTGTCCAATTAGGATTTTTAAATAATCTTGTGCATCCAATAGGTGTGTTTGTGTCATGGGATGAACATTTACATCATTTTCGTCCTCCCTATGCTTATTCTAGTCCAATTAGGGTTTTTAACCAATCTTGTACATCCAATAGGTGTGTTTGTGTCATTGGATGAACATTTAGGTCATTTTCGTCCTCCCTAGGCTTATTCTTGTCCAATTAGGGTTTTTAACCAATCTTGTACATCCAATAGGTGTGTTTGTGTCATTGGATGAACATTTAGGTCATTTTCGTCCTCCCTAGGCTTATTCTTGTCCAATTATGATTTTTAAACAATCTCGTGCATCCAATAGGTGTGTTTGTGCCACTGGATGAACATTTAGGTCATATTCTTCCTCCCTAGGCTTATTCTTGTCCAATTAGGGTTTTTAACCAATCTTTTACATCCAATTAGTTCATTTGTGTCATTGGATTAACATTCATGTCATTTTCTTCCTACCTAGGCTTATTCTTGGCCAATTAGGGTTTTTGACCAATATTTTGCACCAATAGGTGTGTTTGGGTCATTGGATAAATATTTAGGTCAGTTTCGTCCTCTCTAGGCTTTTTCTAGTCCAATTAGCGTTTTTAACCACTCTTGTGCATCCAATAAGTTCATTTGTGTAATAGGATTAAAATTTAGGTCATTTTCTTCCTCCCTAGGCTTATTCTTATCCAATTAGGTTATTTAAACAATCTTGTGCATCCAATAGTTATGTTTGTGTGATTGGATGAATATTTATATCATTTTCGTCCTTGTTAGGCTTATAGTGGTCCAATTATGGCTTTTAACCAATCTTGTGCATCCAATAGTTGTGTTTGTGTCATTGGAAGTACATTTAGGTTATTTTCGTCCTCCCTAGGCTTATTCTTGTCCAATTAAGGTTTTTAACCAATCTTGTGCATCCAATAAGTTCATTTATGTAATTGGATGAACATTTAGGTCATTTTCATCCTCCCTAGGCTTATTCTAGTCCAATTAGGGTTTTTAACCAATCTTGTGCATCCAATAAGTTCATTTGTGTCATTGACTGAACATTTAGGTCATTTTTGTCCACCCTAGGCTTATTCTTTTTCCATTTGGGTTTTGAACTAATCTTGTGCATCGAACAGGTGTGTTTGTAACATTGGATTCACATTTAGGTCATTCTTTTCCTCCCTCGGCTTATTCTAGTATAAGTAGGGTTTTAACCCAATCTTGTGTATCCAATTGGTGTGTTTGTGTCATAGGATTAACATTTATGTTATTTTCGTACTCCCTACGCAAATTCTAGTCCAATTAGGGTTTTTAACCAATCTTCTGCATCCAATAGGTGTGTTTGTTTCATTGGATGAACATTTAGGTCATTTTCGTCCTCACTAGGTTTATTCTAATCCAATTAGGGTTTTTAATTGATCATGTGCACCCAATAAGCAGGTTTGTGTCATTGGATGAACATTTATGTCATTTTCGTCCTCCCTAGACTTATTCTTGTCCAATTAAGGTTTTTCACTAGTCTTTTGCATCCAATAAGTTCATTTGTGTCATTGGATAAACATTTAGGTCATTTTCTTCACCCCTGGTCTTATTCTTGTCCAATTAAGGTTTTTAAAAAATCTTGTGCATTCAATAGGTGTGTTTGTGTCATTGGATAAACATTTAGGTCATTTTCGTCCTCCCTAGGCTTATTCTAGTCCAATTAGGGTTTTTAACCAATCTTCTGCATCCAATAGGTGTGTTTGTGTCATTGGATAAACATTTAGGTCATTTTCGTCCTCCCTAGGCTTATTCTAGTCCAATTAGGGTTTTTAACCAATCTTCTGCATCCAATAGGTGTGTTTGTGTCATTGGATGAACATTTAGGTCTTTTTTGTTCTCCATAGACTTGTTCTTGTCCAATTAAAGTTGTTAACCAATCTTGTGCATCCAATAGGTATGTTTTGTAATTGGACTCACATTTAGGTCATTTCCATTCTCCGTATGCTTATTTTAATCCAATTAGGGTTTTTAACAAATGTTGTGCATCCAATAGGTGGGTTTGTGTCATTTGATAAACATTTAGGTCATTTGTGTTATTGGATGAATATTTAGGTAATTTTCGTCATTCCTATGTTTGTTCTAGTCCAATTGGGGTTTTTAACCAATCTTGTGCATGCAATAGGTGTGTTTCTGTCAATGGATGAACATTAAGGTCATTTTCGTCCTCCATAGGTTTATTCTTGTCCAATTAGGGGTTTTAACCAATCTTTTACATCCAATTAATTCATTTGTGTCATTGATTAACGTTTATGTCATTTTCGTCCTCCCTAGGCTTATTCTTGTCCAATTAGGGGTTTTAACCAATCTTTTACATCCAATTAATTCATTTGTGTCATTGATTAACGTTTATGTCATTTTCGTCCTCCCTAGGCTTATTCTTGTCCAATTAGGGGTTTTAACCAATCTTTTACATCCAATTAATTCATTTGTGTCATTGATTAACGTTTATGTCATTTTCGTCCTCCCTAGGCTTATTTGATTCCAATTAGCGTTTTTAACCCATATTGTGCATCCAATAGGTCTGATTTTGTCATTGGATAAACATTTAGGTCATATTCGTCCTCCCTAGGCTTATTCTTCTCAAGTTAGGGTTTTTAACCAATCTTTTATATCCAATAAGTTCATTTGTCTCATTGGTTTAACGTTTATGTCATTTTCGTCCTCCCTATGCTTGTTCTTGTCCGATTAAAGATTTTTAACAATTAGGTCATTTAGGTCATTTTCGTCATCCCTAGGTTTATTCTAGTCCAATTAGGATTTTTAACCAATGTTGTACATCCAATAGGTGTGATTGTGTCATTTGAAGAAAATTTAGGTCATTTTCGTCCTCCCTATGCTTATTCTTTTCCAATAAGGGTTTTTAACCAATCTTGTGCATCCAATAAGTTCATTTGTGTCATTGGATGAACATTTAGGTCATTTTCGTCCTCCCTATGCTTGTTCTTGTCCGATTAAAGATTTTTAACAATTAGGTCATTTAGGTCATTTTCGTCATCCCTAGGTTTATTCTAGTCCAATTAGGATTTTTAACCAATGTTGTACATCCAATAGGTGTGATTGTGTCATTTGAAGAAAATTTAGGTCATTTTCGTCCTCCGTAGGCATATTCCATTCAAATTAGGGTTTTTAACCAATCTTCTGCATCCAATAGGTGTGGTTGTGTCATTGGATTACCATTTAGATCATATTCGTCTTCCAAAGGCTTATTCTTGTCCAATTAGGGTTTTTAACCAATCTTTTACATCCAATAAGTTCATTTGTGTTTTTGGATTAACGTTTATGTCATTTTCTTCCTTCCTAGGCTTATTCTTGGCCAATTAGGGTTTTTAAACAATCTTGTGCCTCCAATAGGTGTTTTTGTGTCAATGGATGAACATTTAGGTCATTTTCTTCTTCCATAAACTAGTTTTTGTCCAATTAGGGTTTTTAACCAATCGTGTGCATCCAATAACTTCATTTGTGTCATTGGACTCACATTTAGGTCATTTTCGTCCTCCCTAAGCTTATTCTAGTCAAATTAGGGGTTTTAACCAATCTTGAGCATCCAATAGGTGTGTTTGTGTCATTGGATGAGCATTTAGGTCATTTCCATTCTCCCAAGGGTTATTCTTGTCCAATTAGGGTGTTTAACCAATGTTTTGCGTCCAATAAGATCATTCGTGTCATTGGATTAACATATATGTCATTTGTGGATCCAATAAGGTCTATTGTGTCATTGGATGAACATTTAGGTCATTTTTGTCCCCCTTAGACTTATTCTTCTCCAATAAGGGTTTTTAGACAATCTGGTGGATCCAATAGGTGTGTTTGTATCAATGGATAACATTGAGGTCATTTTTGTCCTCCCTAGTTTAACCAATGTTGTGCATCCAATAAGTTTGTTTGTGTAATTGGATCCACATTTAGGTCATTTCCGTTCTTCCTATGCTTATTTTAATCCAATAAGGATTTTTAACCAATCATGTGCATCCAATAGGTGTGTTTGTGTCACTGGATAAACATTTATGTCATTTTCGTCCTCCTTAGGCTTATTTGATTCCAATTGGGTTTTAAACCAATCTTGTGCATCCAATAGGTCTTTTTGTGTCATTGGATAAACATTTAGGTCATATTCGTCCTCCCTAGGCTTATTCTTGTCCAGTTAGGGTTTTTAACGAATCTTTTATATCCAATAAGTTCATTTGTCTCATTGGTTTAATGTTTATGTCATTTTTGTCCTCCCTAGGCTTATTCTTGTCCAATTAAAGATTTTTAACAATCTTGTGCATCCAATAGGTGTTTTTGTGTCATTGTATAAATATTTAGGTCATTTTCGTCCTCCTTTGGATTATTCTTGTCAAATTAAGGATTTTAATCATTCTTGTGCATCCAATAGGTGTGTTTGTGTCATTGGTTTCACCATTAGGTCATTTTCATCCTCCATCGCCTTATTCTAGTCCAATTAGCATTTTTAACCAATCTTGTGCATCCATCAATGTGTTTGTGTCAATCGATGAACATTTAGGTCATTTTCATCCTCCATAGAATTCTTCTAGTCCAATTAGGGTTTTTAACCAATCTTGTGCATCCAATAAGTTCATTTGTGCAATAGGACGAACATTTAGGTCATTTTCCTCCTCCCTAGGCTTATTCTTGTCCAATTAGGGTTTTTAAACAATCTTGTGCATCCAATAGGTGTGTTTGTGTCATTGGATGAACATTTAGGTCATTTTCGTCCTCCCTAGGCTTATTCTTGTCCAATTAGGGTTTTTAAACAATCTTGTGCATCCAATAGGTGTGTTTGTGTCATTGGATGAACATTTAGGTCATTTTCGTCCTCCCTAGGCTTATTCTTGTCCAATTATGATTTTTAAACAATCTCGGGCATCCAATAGGTGTGTTTGTGCCATTGGTTGAACATTTAGGTCATATTCTTCCCCCCTAGGCTTATTCTTGTCCAATTAGGGTTTTTAACCAATCTTTTACATCCAATTAGTTCATTTGTGTCATTGGATTAACATTTATGTCATTTTCTTCCTACCTAGGCTTATTCTTGGCCAATTAGGGTTTTTGACCAATATTTTGCAGCAATAGGTGTGTTTGTGTCATTGGATAAATATTTAGGTCAGTTTCGTCCTCTCTAGGCTTTTTCTAGTCCAATTAGCGTTTTTAACCACTCTTGAGCATCCAATAAGTTCATTTGTGTAACAGGACTAAAATTTAGGTCATTTTCGTCATCCCTATGCTTATTCTTATCCAATTAGGTTATTTAAACAATCTTGTGCATCCAATAGTTATGTTTGTGTGATTGGATGAATATTTATATCATTTTCGTCCTTCTTAGGCTTATAGTGGTCCAATAATGGCTTTTAACCAACAAGTTCATTTATGTAATTGGATGAGCATTTAGGTCATTTTCTTCCTCCCTAGGCTTATTCTTGTCCAACTAGGGTTTTTAACCAATCTTGTGCATCCAATAAGTTCATTTGTGTCATTGACCGAACATTTAGGTAATTTTTGTCCACCCCAGGCTTATTCTTTTTCCATTTGGGTTTTGAACTAATCTTGTGCATCGAACAGGTGTCTTTGTAACATTGGATTCACATTTAGGTCATTCTTTTCCTCCCTTGGCTTATTCTAGTATAAATAGGGTTTTTACCCAATCTTGTGTATCCAATAGGTGTGTTTGTGTCATAGGATTAACATTTATGTTATTTTCGTACTCCCTACGCAAATTCTAGTCCAATTAGGGTTTTTAACCAATCTTTTTTAAATCCAATAAGTTCAGTTGTGTCATTGGATTAACGTTTATGTGATTTTCGTCCTCTCTAGGCTTATTCTTGTCCAATTAGTGTTTTTAACCAATCTTGTGCATCCAATAAGTTCATTTGTGTCATTGGATAAACATTTAGGTCATTTTCGTCACCCCTGGTCTTATTCTAGTCCAATTAAGGCTTTTAAACAATCTTGTGCATTCAATAGATGTGTTTGTGTCATTGGACGAACATTTAGGTCATTTTCGTCCTCCGTAGGCATATTCTTGTCCAATTAGGGTTTTTAACCAATCTTTTTTAAATCCAATAAGTTCAGTTGTGTCATTGGATTAACGTTTATGTGATTTTCGTCCTCTCTAGGCTTATTCTTGTCCAATTAGGGTTTTTAAACAATATTGTGCATCCAATAGGTTTTTTTGTGTTTTAGGATGAACATTTAGGTCTTTTTTGTTCTCCATAGACTTGTTCTTGTCCAATTAAAGTTGTTAACCAATCTTGTGCGTCCAATAGGTGTGTTTTGTAATTGGACTCCCATTTAGGTCATTTCTGTTCTCCGTAGGCTTATTTTAGTCCAATTAGGGTTTTTAACCAATGTTGTGCATCCAATAGTCGTGTTTGTGTCATTTGATGAAAATTTAGGTCATTTTCATCCTCCCTAAACTTATTCTAGTCCAATTAGGGTTTTTAACCAATCTAGTCAATCCAATCAGCGCGTTTGTGTCATTTGATGAACATTTAGGTCATTTTCATCCTCCATGGGTTTATTCTTGTCCAATTAGGGTTTTTAACCAATCTTTTACATCCAATAAGTTCATTTGGGTCATTGGATTAACGTTTATGTCATTTTCTTCCTTCCTAGGCTTATCCTTGGCCAATTAGGGTTTTTAAACAATCTTGTGCATCCAATAGGTGTTTTTGTGTGAATGGATTAACATTTAGGTCATTTTCTTCCTCCATAGACTTCTTCTTGTCCCATTAGGGTTTTTAACCAATCTTGTGCATCCAATAGGTGTGTTTGTGTCATTGGATTCACATTTAAGTAATTTTCGTGCTCCGTAGGCATATTCTATTCCAATTAGGGTTTTTAACCAATCTTCTGCATCCAGTAGGTGTGTTTGTGTCATTGGATGAACATTTAGGTCATTTTCGTCCTCCCTAGGTTTATTCTAGTCCAATTAGGATTTTTAACCAATCTAGTGCATCCAATAGTTTTGATTGTGTCATTTGATGAACATTTATGTCATTTTCGTTCTCCCAAGGGTCATTCTTGTCCAATTAGGGTTTTTAACCAATGTTTTGCATCCAATATCCCTAGGTTTATTCTAGTTCAATTAGGGTTTTTAACCGATCTTGTGCATCCAATAGGTTTGATTGTGTCATTTGATGAACATTTATGTCATTTTCGTTCTCCCAAGGGTCATTCTTGTCCAATTAGGGTTTTTAACCAATGTTTTGCATCCAATAAGTTTATTCGTTTAATGGATTAACATATATGTCTTTTGTGCATCCATTAAGTTCATTTATGTCATTGAATGAACATTTAGGTCATTTTCGTCCTCCTAAGGCTTATTCTTGTCCAATTAGGGATTTTAGACAATCTGGTGAATCCAATCTGTGTGTTAGTGTCATTGGATGAACATTCTGGACATTTTCTTCCTCCTAAGGTTAATTCTTGTCCGATTAGGGTTTCGAAACAATCTTGTGCATTGACTAGGTGTGTTTGTGTCATTGGATGAAAATTTATGTCATTTAAGTCCTCCCTAGACTTATTTTGTTCCAATTAGGGTTTTTACCCAATCTTTAGCATCCAATAGGTGTGATTGTGTCATTGGATGAACATTTAGATCATTTTCGTCCTCCTTAGGCTTATTCTTGTCCAATTAGGGTTTTTAACCAATCTTGTGCATCCAATAAGTTCATTTGTGTCATTGGATGAACATTTAGGTCAATTTCGTCCTTCCTAGGCTTATTATTTTTCAATTAGGGTTTTGAACCAATCTTGTGCATCCAAAAGGTGTGTTTGTAAATTGGATCACATTTAGGTCATTCTTGTCCTCCTTAGGCTTATTCTAGTCCAATTAGGGTTTTTATCCAATCTTGTGCATCCAATAGGTGTGTTTGTGTCATTGGATTAACATTTATGTCATTTTCGTACTCGCTACGCAAATTCTAGTCCAATTAGGGTTTTTAACCAATCTTCTGCATCCAATAGTTGTGTTTGTGTCATTGGATGAATATTTAGGTCATTTTCGTCGTCCCTAGGTTTATTCTAGTCCAATTAGGGTTTTTAACCAATCTTCTGCATCCAATAGGTGTGTTTGTTTCATTGGA
>NW_027339431.1:1503918-1527781 GCF_000331145.2 Cicer arietinum | reverse complement strand
GCATCCAATAGGTGTGTTTGTGTCATTGGATTAACATTTATGTCATTTTCGTACTCGCTACGCAAATTCTAGTCCAATTAGGGTTTTTAACCAATCTTCTGCATCCAATAGTTGTGTTTGTGTCATTGGATGAATATTTAGGTCATTTTCGTCGTCCCTAGGTTTATTCTAGTCCAATTAGGGTTTTTAACCAATCTTCTGCATCCAATAGGTGTGTTTGTTTCATTGGATGAACGTTTAGGTCAGTTTCGTCCTCCCTAGGTTTATTCTAGTTCAATTAGGGTTTTTAACCGATCTTGTGCACCCAATAGGTGTGTTTGTGTCATTGGATGAACATTTATGTCATTTTCGTTCTCCCAAGGGTCATTCTTGTCCAATTAGGGTGTTTAACCAATGTTTTGCATCCAATAAGTTTATTCGTTTAATGGATTAACATATATGTCATTTGTGCATCCAATAAGTTCATTTATGTCATTGAATGAACATTTATGTCATTTTCGTCCTCCTAAGGCTTATTCTTGTCCAATTAGGGATTTTAGACTATGTGGTGAATCCAATAGGTGTGTTAGTGTCATTGGATGAACATTCTGGACATTTTCTTCCTCCTAAGGGTAATTCTTGTCCGATTAGGGTTTTGAATAATCTTGTGCATTGAATAGGTGTGTTTGTGTCATTGGATGAACATTTAGGTCATTTTTCGTCCTCCCTAGCCTATTCTTGTCCAATTAGTGTTTTTGACCAATCTTGTGCATCCAATAAGTGTTTTAGTGTCATTGGATGAACATATAGGTCATTTTCATCCAACCTAGACTTATTCTTGTCCAATTAGGGTTTTTAACCAATCTGGGGCATCAAATAGATGTGTTTGTGTCATTGGATGAAAATTTATGTCATTTAAGTCCTCCCTAAACTTATTTTATTCCAATTAGGGTTTTTACCCAATCTTGTGCATCCAATAGGTGTTATTGTGTCATTGGATGAACATTTAGATCATTTTCGTCCTCCTTAGGCTTATTCTTGTCCAATTAAAGTTTTTAACCAATCTTCTGCATCCAATAAGTTCATTTGTGTAATTGGATGAACATTTACGTCATTTTCGTCCTCCCTAGGCTTATTCTAGTCCAATTAGGGTTTTTAACCAATCTCGTGCATCCAATAAGTTCATTTGTGTCATTGGATGAACATTTAGGTCATTTTCGTCCTTCCTAGGCTTATTATTTTTTAATTAGGGTTTTGAACAAATCTTGTGCATCCAAAAGGTGTGTTTGTAAATTGGATTCACATTTAGGTCATTCTTGTCCTCCCTAGGCTTATTCTAGTCCAATTAGGGGTTTTATCCAATCTTGGGCATCCAATAGGTGTGTTTGTGTCATTGGATTAACATTTATGTCATTTTCGTACTCGCTACGCAAATTCTAGTCCAATTAGGGTTTTTAACCAATCTTCTGCACCCAATAGGTGTTGTTGTGTCATTGGATGAACATTTATGTCATTTTCGTCATCCCAGGACTTATTCTTGTCCAATTAGGGTGTTGAACAAATCTTTTGCATCCAATAAGTTTATTTGTGTCATTGGATTAACATATCTTTTGCATCCAATAGGTATTTTTGTGTTTTAGGATGAACATTTAGGTCATTTTTGTCCTCCTTAGGCTTATTTGATTCCAATTAGGGTTTTTAACCAATCTTGTGCATCCAATAGGTCTGTTTGTGTCATTGGATGAACATTTATGTCATTTCGTCCTCTATAGGGTAATTCTTGTCCAATTAGGGTTTTTAACCAATCTTCTGTATCCAATAAGTGTGTTTGTGTCATGGGATAAACATTTATATCATTTTTGTCCTCCCTAGGGATATTCTCGTCCAATTATGGTTTTTAACCAATCTTGTGCATCCAGTAGGTGTGCTTGTGTCATTGGATGAACATTTCAGTCATTTTTGTCCTCCGTATGGTTATTCTTGTCCAATTAAAGTTTTTAACCAATCTTCTGCTTCCAATAGGAATGTTTGTGTCATTGGATGAACATTTAAGTCATTTCCGTCCTCCCTAGGTTTATTCTAGTCCAATTAGGGTTTTAACTGATCTTGTGCACCCAATAGTTGTGTTTGTGTCATTGGATGAATATTTATGTCATTATCGTCCTCCCTAGACCTATTCTTGTCCAATTAGGGTGTTGAACCAATCTTTTGCATCCAATAAGTTCATTTGTGTCATTGGATTAACATATGACATTTTTGTCCTCCCTAGGCTTATTCTTGTCCAATTAAGGTTTTTAAACAATCTTGTGCTTCCAATAGGTGTGTTTGTGTCATTGGATGAACATTTAGGTCATTTTTGTTCTGCATAGACTTGTTCTTTTCCAATTAGGGTTTTTAACCAATCTTGTGCATCCAATAAGTTCATTTGTGTAATTGGATTAACATTTCGGATATTTTCGTCCTCCCTAGGCTTATTCTTGTCCAATTAGGGTTTTTTAAACAATATTGTGCATCCAATAGGCATTTTTGTGTTTTAGGATGAACATTTAGGTCATTTTTGTTCTGCATAGACTTGTTCTTTTCCAATTAGGGTTTTTAACCAATCTTGTGCATCCAATATTTGTGTTTGTGTAATTGGATACACATTTAGGTCATTTCCGTTCTCCATAGGCTTATTTTCGTCCAATTAGGGTTTTTAACCAGTCTTGTGCATCCAATAGGTGTGTTTGTGTCATTACATGAACATTTAGGTCATTTTCGTCCTCCCTAGGCATATTCTTGTCCAATTATAGTTTTTCAACGATCTTTTGCATCCAATAGGTGTGTTTGTTCCATTCGACGAACATTTATGTCATTTTCGTCCTCGCTAGGCTTATTCTTGTCCAATAGGTGTGTTTGTATCCAATAAGTTCATTGGTGTAATTGGATGAACATTTAATTCATTTTCACCATCCCTAGGCTTATCCTAGTCTAATTAGGATTTTTAACCAATCTTGTGCATCCAATAGGTGTGTTTGTGTCATAGGATTAACATTTATGTCAATTTCATTATCCCTACGCAAATTCTAGTCCAATTAGGGTTTTTAACCAATCTTCTGCATCCAATAGGGTTGTTTGTGTCATTGGGTGAACATTTAAGTCATTTTCGTCCTCCCTAGGTTTATTCTAGTTCAATTAGGGTTTTTAACTGATCTTGTGCATCCAATAGGTGTGGTTGTGTCATTGGTTGAACATTTAGGTCATTTTCGTCCTTCCTAGGCTTATTTTTGTCCAATTGGGGTTTTTAAACAATCTTGTGCATTCAATAGGTGTGTTGGTGTCATTGGATAAACATTTATGTCATTTTCGTCCTACCTAGGCTTATTCTTGTCCAATTATGGTTTTTAACCAATCTTTTTTAAATTCATGAAGTTCATTTGTGTCATTGGATTAACGTTTATGTCATTTTCATCCTCGCTAGGCTTATTCTTGTCCAATTACAATTTTTAACCAATCTTGTGCATCCAATAGGTGTGTTTGTCTCCTTTGAAGAACATTTAGGTCTATTTCAACTAACCTAGGCTGAGTCTTGTCCAATTAGGGTTTTTAACCAATCTTGTGCATCCAATAGGTATTTTTGTGTTTTAGGATGAACAATTACGTCATTTTTGTCCTGCATAGACTTGTTATTGTCGAATTAAAGTTTTTTACCAATCTTGTGCATCCAATAGGTGTGTTTGTGTAATTGGATTCAAATTTAGGTCATTTTCGTTCTCCCTCGGCTTATTTTCGTCTAATTAGGATTTTTAACCAATCTTGTGCATCCAATAGGTGTGTTTGTGTCATTGGATGGACATTTATGTCATTTTCGTCCTCCCTATGCTTATTTGATTCCAATTAGGGTTTTTAACCAATCTTGTGCAATAGGTCTGTTTGTGTCATTGGATGAACATTTAGGTCACTTTCGTCCTCTTTAGGTTTATTCTTGTCCAATTATGGTTTTTAACCAATCTTCTTCATCCAATAGGTGTATTTGTGTCATTGGATGAACATTTGTATCATTTTCGTCCTCCCTATGCTTATTCTTGTCAAATTAGGGTTTTTAACCAATCTAGTGCATCGAATAAGTTCATTTGTGTAATAGGATAAACATTTAGGTTATTTTCTTCCTCCCTAGGCTTATTCTTATACAATTAGGGTATTTAAACAATCTTGTGCATCCAATAGTTATGGTTGTGTAATTGGATGAACATTTATATCATTTTCGTCCTTCGTAGAGTTATAATGTTTCAATTATGGTTATTAACCAATCTTGTGCATCCAACAAGTGTGTTTGTAACATTGGATTCACATTTACGTCATTCTTGTCCTCCCTAGGTTTATCCTAGTCTAATTAAGGTTTTTAACCAATCTTATGCATCCAATAGGTGTGTTTGTGTCATAGGATTAACGTTTATGTCATTTTTTTTCCCTACGCAAATTCTAGTCCGATTATGGATTTAACCAATCTTCTGCATCCAATAGGTGTGTTTGTGTCATTGGATGAACATTTAAGTCATTTTCGTCCTTCCTAGGTTTATTCTAATCCAATTAGGGTTTTTAACTGATCTTGTGCATCCAATAGGTGTGTTTGTGTCATTGGTTGAACATTTAGGTCATTTTCGTTCTCCCTAGACTTATTCGTGTCCAATTGGGGTTTTTAAACAATCTTGTGCATTCAATAGGTGTGTTTGTGTCATTGGATAAACATTTAGGTTATTTTCGTCCTACCTAGGCTTATTCTTGTCCAATTATGGTTTTTAACCAATCTTTTTTAAATCCATGAAGTTCATTTGTGTCATTGGATTAACGTTTATGTCATTTTCGTCTTCGCTAGGCTTATTCTTGTCCAATTAGGGTTTTTTAAATAATATTGCGCATCCAATAGGTATTTTTGTGTTTTAGGATGAACATTTAGGTCATTTTTGTCCTGCATATACTTGTTCTTGTCCAATTAGGGTTTTGAAACAATCTTGTGCATCCAATAGGTGTGTTTGTGTCATTGGATAAACATTTAGGTCATTTCCGTTCTCCCTAGGCTTATTCTTGTCCAATTAGGGTTTTGAAACAATCTTGTGCATCCAATAGGTGTGTTTGTGTCATTGGATAAACATTTAGGTCATTTCCGTTCTCCCTAGGCTTATTCTTGTCCAATTAGGGTTTTTAACCAATCATGTGCATCCAATAGGTGTGTTTGTGTCATTGAATGAAGATTTAGGTCAATTTCGTTCTCCCTAGGCATATTCTAGTCCAATTAGCGTATTTCACCAATCTTGTGCATGCAATAAATTCATTTGTGTCATTGAATTAACTTTTAGATCATTTCGGCGTCCCTATGCTAATTTTTGCCCAATTAGGGTTTTTAAACAATCTTGTGCATCCAATATGTGTGTTTGTTTCATTTGATGAACATTTAGGTCAGTTTCGTCGTCCCTAGGCTTATTTTAGTCCTATTACGGTTTTTAACCAATCTTGTGCATCCAATAAGTTTATTTGTCATTGGATGAACATTAAGGTTATTTTCGTCCTCCCTAGGATTATTCTTGCCCATGTAGGGTTTTTAACCTATCTTGTGCATTCAATAGGTGTGTTTGTGTCATTGGATGAACATTTAGGTCATTTTCGTCCTCCCAATTAGGGTTTTTAACCAATCTTGTGCATCCAATAGGTGTGTTTGTGTCATTGGATGAACATTTAGGTCATTTTCGTCCTCCCAATTAGGGTTTTTAACCAATCTTGTGCATCCAATAGGTGTGTTTGTGTCATTGGATGAACATTTAGGTCATTTTCGTCCTCCCAATTAGGGTTTTTAACCAATCTTGTGCATCCAATAGGTGTGTTTGTGTCATTGGATGAACATTTAGGTCATTTTCGTCCTCCCAATTAGGGTTTTTAACCAATCTTGTGCATCCAATAGGTGTGTTTGTGTCATTGGATGAACATTTAGGTCATTTTCGTCCTCCCAATTAGGGTTTTTAACCAATCTTGTGCATCCAATAGGTGTGTTTGTGTCATTGGATGAACATTTAGGTCATTTTCGTCCTCCCAATTAGGGTTTTTAACCAATCTTGTGCATCCAATAGGTGTGTTTGTGTCATTGGATGAACATTTAGGTCATTTTCGTCCTCCCAATTAGGGTTTTTAACCAATCTTGTGCATCCAATAAGTTCATTTGTGTCATTGAATGAACATTTAGGTCATTTTCGTCCTCCCTGGGATTGTTCTTTTTCAGTTAGGGTTTTTAACCAATCTTTTTCATCCAATAGGTGTGTTTGTGTGATTGGATGAACATTTAGGTCATCTTCGTCCTCCCAAAGCTTATTTTATTCCAATTAGGGTTTTTAACCAATCTTGTGCATCGAATAGGTGTGTTTGTGTCATTGGATTAAAATTAAGTCATTTTTGTCCTCCCTAGGCTTATTCTTGTCCAATTAATATTTTTAACCAATCTTATGCATCTAATAAGTTTATTTGAGTAATAGTATGAACATTTAGGTTATTTTCTTCCTCCCTAGGTTTATTCTTGTCGAATTAGGGTTTTTAAACAATCTTGTGCATCCAATAGGTGTGTTTGTGTCATTGGATGAACAATTAGGCCATTTTTGTCCTCCCTAGGCTTATTCTTGTCCAATTAGGGTTTTTAACCAATCTTGTGCATCCAATAATTTCATTTGTTTCATTGGATTCACATTTAGGTCATTTTCGTTCTCCCTAAGCATATTCTAGTCAAATTAGGGTTTTTAACCAATGTTGCGCATCCAATAAGTGTGTTTGTGTCATTGGATGGACATTTAGGTCATTTTCGTCCTCCCTAGGCTTATTCTTGTCCAATTATGGATTTTCAACAATCTTGTGCATCCAATAGGTGTATTTGTGTCATTGGTTGAACATTTAGGTCATTTTCGTCGTCCCAAGGCTTATTCTTGTCCAATTATGATTTTTAAACAATCTCGTGCACCCAATAGGTGTGTTTGTGCCATTGGATGAACATTTAGGTCATATTCTTCCTCCCTAGGCTTATTCTTGTCCAATTAGGGTTTTTAACCAATCTTGTGCATCGAATAGGTGTGTTTGTGTCATTGGATGAACATTTAGGTCATATTCTTCCTCCCTAGGCTTATTCTTGTCCAATTAGGGTTTTTAACCAATCTTGTGCATCGAATAGGTGTGTTTGTGTCATTGGATGAACATTTAGGTCATATTCTTCCTCCCTAGGCTTATTCTTGTCCAATTAGGGTTTTTAACCAATCTTTTACATCCAATTAGTTCATTTGTGTCATTGGATTAACATTTATGTCATTTTCTTCCTACCAAGGCTTATTCTAGGCCAATTAGGGTTTTTGACCAATATTTTGCACCAATAGGTGTGTTTGTGTCTTTGGATAAATATTTAGGTCAGTTTCGTCCTCTCTAGTCTTTTTCTAGTCCAATTAGCGTTTTTAACCACTCTTGTGCATCCAATAAGTTCATTTGTGTAATAGGATTAAAATTTAGGTCATTTTCGTCCTCCCTAGGCTAATTCTTATCCAATTAGGTTATTTAAACAATCTTGTGAATCCAATAGTTATGTTTTTGTGATTGGATGAATATTTATATCATTTTCGTCCTTCTTATTTAACCAATTCTTATCCAATTAGGTCATTGGAAGACCATTTAGGTTATTTTCGTCCTCCCTAGGCTTATTCTTGTCCAATTAAGGTTTTTAACCAATCTTGTGCATCCAATAAGTTCATTTATGTAATTGGATGAACATTTAGGTCATTTTCATCCTCCCTAGGCTTATTCTAGTCCAATTAGGGTATTTTACCAATCTTGTGCATCCAATATGTGTGTTTGTGCCATTGGATGAACATTTAGGTCATTTTCTTCCTCCCTAGGCTTATTCTTGTCCAACTAGGGTTTTTAACCAATCTTGTGCATCCAATAAGTTCATTTATGTAATTGGATGAACATTTAGGTCATTTTCGTCCACCCTAGGCTTATTCTTTTTCCATTTGGGTTTTGAACTAATCTTGTGCATCGAACAGTTGTGTTTGTAACATTGGATTCATATTTAGGTCATTATTTTCCTCCCTTGGCTTATTCTAGTATAAATAGGGTTTTTACCCAATCTTGTGTATCCAATAGGTGTGTTTGTGTCATTGGATGAACATTTAGGTCATTTTCTTCCTCCCTAGGCTTATTCTTGTCCAATTAGGGTTTTTAACCAATCTTCTGCATCCAATAGGTGTGTTTGTTTCATTGGATGAACATTTAGGTCATTTTCGTCATCCCTAGGTTTATTCTTCTCCAATAAGTTCATTTGTGTCATTGGATAAACATTTAGGTCATTTTCGTCACCCGTGGTCTTATTCTTGTCCAATTAAGGCTTTTAAACAATCTTGTGCATTCAATAGGTGTGTTTGTGTCATTGGACGAACATTTAGGTCATTTTCGTCCTCCGTAGGCATATTCTTGTACAATTAGGGTTTTTAACCAATCTTTTTTAAATCCAATCAGTTCAGTTTTGTCATTGGATTAACGTTTATGTGATTTTCGTCCTCTCTAGGCTTATTCTTGTCCAATTAGGGTTTTTAAACAATATTGTGCATCCAATAGGTTTTTTTGTGTTTTAGGATGAACATTTAGGTCTTTTTTGTTCTCCATAGACTTGTTCTTGTCCAATTAAAGTTGTTAACCAATCTTGTGCATCCAATAGGTGTGTTTTGTAATTGGACTCCCATTTAGGTCATTTCTGTTCTCCGTAGGCTTATTTTAGTCCAATTAGCGTTTTTAACCAATGTTGTGCATCCAATAGTTGTGTTTGTGTCATTTGATGAAAATTTAGGTCATTTTCGTCCTCCTTAAACTTATTCTAGTCCAATTAGGGTTTTTAACCAATCTAGTGAATCCAATCAGCGCGTTTGTGTCATTTGATGAACATTTAGGTCATTTTCATCCTCCATAGGTTTATTCTTGTCCAATTTGGGTTTTTAACCAATCTTTTACATCCAATAAGTTCATTTGGGTCATTGGATTAACGTTTATGTCATTTTCTTCCTTCCTAGGCTTATCCTTGGCCAATTATGGTTTTTAAACAATCTTGTGCATCCAATAGGTGTTTTTGTGTGAATGGATGAACATTTAGGTCATTTTCTTCCTCCATAGACTTCTTCTTGTCCAATTAGGGTTTTTAACCAATCTTGTGCATCCAATAAGTTCGTTTGTGTCATTCGATTCACATTTAAGTAATTTTCGTCCTCCCTAGGCATATTCTATTCCAATTAGGGTTTTTAACCTATCTTCTTCATCCAGTAGGTGTGTTTGTGTCATTGGATGAATATTTAGGTCATTTTCGTCCTCCCTAGGTTTATTCTAGTCCAATTAGGATTTTTAACCAATCTAGTGCATCCAATAGTTTTGATTGTGTCATTTGACGAACATTTATGTCATTTTCGTTCTCCCAAGGGTCATTCTTGTCCAATTAGGGTGTTTAACCAATTTTGTGCATCCAATAAGTTCATTTATGTCATTGAATGAACATTTAGGTCATTTTCGTCCTCCTAAGCCTTTTCTTGTCCAATTAGGGATTTTAGACAATCTGGTGAATCCAATACGTGTGTTAGTGTCATTTGATGAACATTCTGGACATTTTCTTCCTCCTAAGGGTAATTCTT
This sequence comes from Cicer arietinum, assembly GCF_000331145.2. Classification (NCBI taxonomy): domain Eukaryota; kingdom Viridiplantae; phylum Streptophyta; class Magnoliopsida; order Fabales; family Fabaceae; genus Cicer; species Cicer arietinum. The sequence continues at coordinate 1,518,128 of NW_027339431.1, read as the reverse complement.
GTCCGATTAGGGTTTTGAAACAATCTTGTGCATTGAATAGGTGTGTTTGTGTCATTGGATGAAAATTTATGTCATTTAAGTCCTCCCTAGACTTATTTTATTCCAATTAGGGGTTTTACCCAATCTTGGGCATCAAATAGATGTGTTTGTGTCATTGGATGAAAATTTATGTCATTTTCATCCTTCCTAGGCTTATTATTTTTCAATTAGGGTTTTGAACCAATCTTGTGCATCCAAAAGGTGTGTTTGTAAAATGGATCACATTTAGGTCATTCTTGTCCTCCCTAGGCTTATTCTAGTCCAATTAGGGTTTTTAACCAATCTTGTGCATCCAATAGGTGTGTTTGTGTCATTGGATTAACATTTATGTCATTTTTGTACTCGCTACGCAAATTCTAGTCCAATTAGGGTTTTTAACCAATCTCTTGCATCCAATAGTTGTGTTTGTGTCATTGGATGAATATTTAGGTCATTTTCGTCCTCCCTAGGTTTATTCTAGTCCAATTAGGGTTTTTAACCAATCTTCTGCATCCAATAGGTGTGTTTGTGTCATTGGATGAACATTTAGGTCAGTTTCGTCCTCCCTAGATTTATTCTAGTTCCATTAGGGTTTTTAACCGATCTTGTGCACCCAATAGGTGTGTTTGTGTCATTGGATGAACATTTATGTCATTTTCGTTCTCCCAAGGGTCATTCTTGTCCAATTAGGGTGTTTAACCAATGTTTTGCATCCAATAAGTTTATTCGTTTAATGGATTAACATATATGTCATTTGTGCATCCAATAAGTTCATTTATGTCATTGAATGAACATTTAGGTCATTTTCGTCCTCCTAAGGCTTATTCTTGTCCAATTAGGGATTTTAGACAATGTGGTGAATCCAATAGGTGTGTTAGTGTCATTGGATGAACATTCTGGACATTTTCTTCCTCCTAAGGGTAATTCTTGTCCGATTAGGGTTTTGAAAAATCTTGTGCATTGAATAGGTGTATTTGTGTCATTGGATGAACATTTAGGTCATTTTCGTCCTCCCTAGCCTATTCTTGTCCAATTAGTGTTTTTGACCAATCTTGTGTCATTAGATGAACATATAGGTCATTTTCATCCAACCTAGGCTTATTCTTGTCCAATTAGGGTTTTTAACCAATCTGGGGCATCAAATAGATGTGTTTGTGTCAATTGATGAAAATTTATGTCATTTAAGTCCTCCCTAAACTTATTTTATTCCAATTAGCGTTTTTACCCAATCTTGTGCATCCAATAGGTGTGATTGTGTCATTGGATGAACATTTAGTTCATTTTCGTCCTCCTTAGGCTTATTCTTGTCCAATTAAAGTTTTCCAAAAGGTGTGTTTGTAAATTGGATTCACATTTAGGTCATTCTTGTGCTCCCTAGGCTTATTCTTGTCCAATTAGGGTTTTTAACCAATCTTGTGCATCGAATAAGTTCATTTGTGTCATTGGATGAACATTTAGGTCATTTTCATCCTTCCTAGGCTTATTATTTTTCAATTAGGGTTTTGAACCAATCTTGTGCATCCAAAAGGTGTGTTTGTAAATTGGATTCACATTTAGGTCATTCTTGTGCTCCCTAGGCTTATTCTAGTCCAATTAGGGTTTTTATCCAATCTTGGGCAGCCAATAGGTGTGTTTGTGTCATTGGATTAACATTTATGTCATTTTCGTACTCGCTACGCAAATTCTAGTCCAATTAGGGTTTTTAACCAATCTTCTGCATCCAATAGTTGTGTTTGTGTCATTGGATGAATATTTAGGTCATTTTCGTCCTCCCTTGGTTTATCCTAGTCCAATAAGGGTTTTTAACCAATCTTGTGCACCCAAAAGGTGTGCTTGTGTCATTGGATGAACATTTATGTCATTTTCGTCATCCCAGGAATTATTCTTGTCCAATTAGGGTGTTGAACAAATCTTTTGCATCCAATAAGTTTATTTGTGTCATTGGATTAACATATCTTTTGCATCCAATAGGTATTTTTGTGTTTTAGGATGTACATTTAGGTCATTTTTGTCCTCCATAGGCTTATTTGATTCCAATTAGGGTTTTTAACCAATCTTGTGCATCCAATAGGTCTGTTTGTGTCATTGGATGAACATTTATGTCACTTTCGTCCTCTATAGGGTTATTTTCGTCCAATTAGGGTTTTTAACCAATCTTCTGCATCCAATAGGTGTGTTTGTCTCATGTGATAAACATTTATATCATTTTCGTCCTCCCTAGGAATATTCTCGTCCAATTATGGTTTTTAACCAATCTTGTGCATCCAATATGTGTGCTTGTGTCATTGGATGAACATTTCAGGCATTTTTGTCCTCCCTATGGTTATTCTTGTCCAATTAAAGTTTTTAACCAATCTTCTGCATCCAATAGGTGTGTTTGTGTCAATGGATGAACATTTAAGTCATTTCCGTCCTCCCTAGGTGTATTCTAGTCCAATTAGGGTTTTTAACTGATCTTGTGCACCCAATAGTTTTGTTTGTGTCATTGGATGAATATTTATGTCATTATCGTCCTCCCTAGACCTATTCTTGTCCAATTAGGGTGTTGAACCAATCTTTTGCATCCAATAAGTTCATTTGTGTCATTGGATTAACATATGACATTTTTGTCCTCCCTAGGCTTATTCTTGTCCAATTAAGGTTTTTAAACAATCTTGTGCTTCCAATAGGTGTGTTTGTGTCATTGGATGAACATTTAGGTCGTTTTCGTTTTCCCTAGGCATATTCTTGTCCAATTAGGGTTTTTAACCAATCTTTTTTAAATCCAATAAGTTCATTTGTGTCATTGGATTAACGTTTATGTCATTTTCTTCTTCGCTAGGCTTATTCTTGTCCAATTAGGGTTTTTTAAACAATATTGTGCATCCAATAGGTATTTTTGTGTTTTAGGATGAACATTTAGGTCATTTTTGTCCTGCATAGACTTGTTCTTTTCCAATTAGGGTTTTTAACCAATCTTGTGCATCCAATAGGTGTGTTTGTGTAATTGGATACACATTTAGGTCATTTCCGTTCTCCCTAGGCTTATTTTCGTCCAATTAGGGTTTTAAACCAGTCTTGTGCATCCAATAGGTGTGTTTGTGTCATTACATGAACATTTAGGTCATTTTCGTCCTCCCTAGGCATATTCTTGTCCAATTATAGTTTTTCAACGATCTTTTGCATCCAATAGGTGTGTTTGTTCCATTCGACGAACATTTATGTCATTTTCGTCCTCGCTAGGCTTATTCTTGTCCAATAGGTGTGTTTGTATCCAATAAGTTCATTGGTGTAATTGGATGAACATTTAATTCATTTTCACCATCCCTAGGCTTATCCTAGTCTAATTAGGATTTTTAACCAATCTTGTGCATCCAATAGGTGTGTTTGTGTCATAGGATTAACATTTATGTCAATTTCATTATCCCTACGCAAATTTTAGTCCAATTAGGGTTTTTAACCAATCTTCTGCATCCAATAGGTTTGTTTGTGTCATTGGATGAACATTTAAGTCATTTTCGTCCTCCCTAGGCTTATTCTTGTCCAATAGGTGTGTTTGTGTCATTGGTTGAACATTTATGTCATTTTCGTCCTTCCTATGCTTATTCTTATCCAACTGGGGTTTTTAAACAATCTTGTGCATTCAATAGGTGTGTTGGTGTCATTGGATAAACATTTATGTCATTTTCGTCCTACCTAGGCTTATTCTTGTCCAATTATGGTTTTTAACCAATCTTTTTTAAATCCATTGAGTTCATTTGTGTCATTGGATTAACGTTTATGTCATTTTCATCCTCGCTAGGCTTATTCTTGTCCAATTACAATTTTTAACCAATCTTGTGCATCCAATAGGTGTGTTTGTGTCATTTGAAGAACATTTAGGTCTATTTCAACTAACCTAGGCTTAGTCTTGTCCAATTAGGGTTTTTAACCAATCTTGTGTTTTAGGATGAACAATTACGTCATTTTTGTCCTGCATAGACTTGTTATTGTCCAATTAAAGTTTTTTACCAATCTTGTGCATCCAATAGGTGTGTTTGTGTAATTGGATTCAAATTTAGGTCATTTCCGTTCTCCCTCGGCTTATTTTCGTCTAATTAGGGTTTTTAACCAATCTTGTGCATCCAATAGGTGTGTTTGTGTCATTGGATGGACATTTATGTCATTTTCGTCCTCCCTATGCTTATTTGATTCCAATTAGGGTTTTTAACCAATCTTGTGCATCCAATAGGTCTGTTTGTGTCATTGGATGAACATTTAGGTCACTTTCGTCCTCTTTAGGTTTATTCTTGTCCAATTATGGTTTTTAACCAATCTTCTTCATCCAATAAGTGTATTTGTTTCATTGGATGAACATTTGTATCATTTTCGTCCTCCCTATGCTTATTCTTGTCAAATTAGGGTTTTTAACCAATCTAGTGCATCGAATAAGTTCATTTGTGTAATAGGATAAACATTTAGGTTATTTTCTTCCTCCCTAGGCTTATTCTTATCCAATTAGGGTATTTAAACAATCTTGTGCAACCAATAGTTATGGTTGTGTAATTGGATGAACATTTATATCATTTTCGTCCTTCGTAGGGTTATACTGTTTCTATTATGGTTATTAACCAATCTTGTGCATCCAAAAAGTGTGTTTGTAACATTGGATTCACATTTAGATCATTCTTGTCCTCCCTAGGTTTATCCTAGTCTAATTAAGGTTTTTAACCAATCTTATGCATCCAATAGGTGTGTTTGTGTCATAGGATTAACGTTTATGTAATTTTTTTTCCCTACGCAAATTCTAGTCCGATTAGGGTTTTTAACCAATCTTCTGCATCCAATAGGTGTGTTTGTGTCATCGGATGAACATTTAAGTCATTTTCGTCCTCCCTAGGTTTATTCTAGTCCAATTAGGGTTTTTAACTGATCTTGTGCATCCAATAGGTGTGTTTGTGTCATTGGTTGAACATTTAGGTCATTTTCGTTCTCCCTAGACTTATTCTTGTCCAATTGGGGTTTTTAAACAATCTTGTGCATTCAATAGGTGTGTTTGTGTCATTGGATAAACATTTAGGTTATTTTCGTCATACCTAGGCCGATTCTTGTCCAATTATGGTTTTTAACCAATCTTTTTTAAATCCATGAAGTTCATTTGTGTCATTGGATTAACGTTTATGTCATTTTCGTCTTTGCTAGGCTTATTCTTGCGCATCCAATAGGTATTTTTGTGTTTTAGGATGAACATTTAGGTCATTTTCGTTCTCCCTAGACTTATTCTTGTCCAATTAGGGTTTTTAACCAATCTTTTTTAAATCCATGAAGTTCATTTGTGTCATTGGATGAACATTTAGGTCATTGCCGTTCTCCCTAGGCTTATTTTCGTCCAATTAGGGTTTTTAACCAGTCTTGGGCATCCAATAGGTGTGTTTGTGTCGTTACATGAACATTTAGATCTTTTTCGTCCTTCTTAGGCGTATTCTTGTCCAATTAGGGTTTCTAGACAATATGTTGCATCCAACAGGTGTGTTTGTGTCATTGGATGAACATTCAGGTCAGTTTCGTCCTCCCTAGGGTAATTCTTGTCCAATTAGGGTTTTGAAACAATCTTGTGCATCGCATAGGTGTGTTAGTGTCATGGGATGAACATTTAGGTCATTTTCGTCCTCCCTAACCTATTCTAGTCCAATTACGGTTTTTAACCAATCTTGTGCATCCAATAGGTGTGTTTGTGTCATTGGATGAACATTTAGGTCATTTTCGTCCTCCCTAACCTATTCTAGTCCAATTACGGTTTTTAACCAATCTTGTGCATTCAGTAGGGGTTTTAGTGTCATTCAATGAACATATAGGTTATTTTCGTCCAACCTAGGCTTATTCTTGTGCAATTAGGGTTTTTAACCAATCTTGTGCATCCAATAAGTTTATTTGTGTAATTGGATGAACATTTAGGTCATTTTCGTCCTCCATAGGCTTATTCTTGTCCAATTAGGGTTTTTAACCAATCTTGTGCATCCAATAAGTTTATTTGTGTAATTGGATGAACATTTAGGTCATTTTCGTCCTCCATAGGCTTATTCTTGTCCAATTAGGGTTTTTAACCAATCTTGTGCATCCAATAAGTTTATTTGTGTAATTGGATGAACATTTAGGTCATTTTCGTCCTCCATAGGCTTATTCTTGTCCAATTAGGGTTTTTAACCAATCTTGTGCATCCAATAAGTTTATTTGTGTAATTGGATGAACATTTAGGTCATTTTCGTCCTCCATAGGCTTATTCTTGTCCAATTAGGGTTTTTAACCAATTTTTTGCATCCAATAAGTTCATTAGTATCATTGGACTAACATTTAGGTCATTTTCGTACTCCCTATGCTTATGCTTGCCCAATTAGGGTTTTTAACCAATCTTGTGCATCCAATAGGAGTTTTTGTGTCACTGGATCAACATTTATGTCATTTTCTTCCTCCCAAGGGTTATTCTTGTCCAATTAGGGTGCTTAACTAATATTTTGCACCCAATAACTTCATTTGTGTGATTGGATTAACAAATATGTCATTTTCGTCCTTCCTATGCTTATTCTTGTCCAATTGGGGTTTTTAAACAATCTTGTGCATCGAATAAGTTCATTTGTGTCATTGGATGAACATTTAGGTCATTTTCGTCCTCCTTAGGCTTATTCTTGTCCATTTAGGGTTTTTAGACAATCTGTTGCATCCAAAAGGTTTGTTTGTTTCAAGTGATGAACATTCAGGTCATTTTCGTCCTACCTAGGGTAATTCTTGTCTAATTAGGGTTTTGAAACAATCTTGTGCATCGAATAGGTCTGTTAGTGTCATTGAATGAACATTTAGGTCATTTTCGTCCTCCCTAACCTATTCTAGTCCAATTAGAGTTTTTAACCAATCTTGTGCATCCAATAGGTGTTTTAGTGTCATTGGATGAACATTTAGGTCATTTTCGTCCACCATAGGATTATTCTTGTCCAATTAGGGTTTTAAACCAATCTTGTGCATCCAATAAGTTCATTTGTGTCATTGAATGAACATTTAGGTCATTTTCGTCCACCATAGGATTATTCTTGTCCAATTAGGGTTTTTAACCAATCTTTTTCATCCAATAGGTGTGTTTGTGTGATTGGATGAACATTTAGGTCATCTTCGTCCTCCCAAAGCTTATTTTATTCCAATTAGGGTTTTTAACCAATCTTGTGCATCGAATAGGTGTGTTTGTGTCATTGGATTAAAATTAAGTCATTTTTGTCCTCCCTAGGCTTATTCTTGTCCAATTAATATTTTTAACCAATCTTGTGCATCTAATAAGTTTATTTGTGTAATAGTATGAACATTTAGGTTATTTTCTTCCTTCCTAGGTTTATTCTTGTCGAATTAGGGTTTTTAAACAATCTTGTGCATCCAATAGGTGTGTTTGTGTCATTGGATGAACAATTAGGTCATTTTTGTCCTCCCTAGGCTTATTCTTGTCCAATTAGGGTTTTTAAGCAATTTTGTGCATCCAATATGTTCATTTGTGTCATTGGATTAATGTTTAGGTCATTTTTGGCTTCCCTAATCTTATTTTTGTCCAATTATTGTTTTTAACCTATCTTTTGCATCCAATATGTGTGTTTGAGTCATTGGATGAACATTTAGGTCATTTTCGTCCTCCCTAGGCTTATTCTCGTCAAATTAGGGTTTTTAACCAATCTTGGGCATCCAATAAGTTCATTTGTATAATTGGAAGAAAATTTTGGTCGTTTTCGTCCTCCCTAGGCTTACTCTTGTCCAATTAGGGTTTTGAAACAATCTTGTGCATCCAATAGGTGTGTTTGTGTCATTGGATGAACATTTAGGTTATTTTCGTCCTTCCTAGGCTTATTCTTGTCCAATTAGGGTTTTCAACCAATCCTGTGCATCCAATAGGTGTGTTTGTTTCATCGGACGAACTTTTAGGTCTATTTCGTCCTCCATAGGCTTATTCTAGTCCAATTATTGTTTATAACCAATCTTTTGCATGCAATATTATTCTAGTCCAATTATTGTTTGTGTCATTGATTGAACATTTAGGACATTTTCGTCCACGCTAGGCTTATTCTTTTTCCATTTGGGTTTTGAACTAATCTTGTGCATCGAACAGGTGTGTTTGTAACATTGGATTCACATTTAGGTCATTCTTTTCCTCCCTAGGCTTATTCTAGTATAAATAGGGTTTTTACCCAATCTTGTGTTTGCAATAGGTGTGTTTGTGTCATAGGATTAACATTTATGTTATTTTCGTACTCCTTACGCAAATTCTAGTCCAATTAGGGTTTTTAACCAATCTTCTGCATCCAATAGGTGTGTTTGTTTCATTGGATGAACATTTAGGTCATTTTCGTCCTCCATATGCATATTCTTGTCCAATTAGGGTTTTTAACCAATCTTTTTTAAATCCAATAAGTTCAGTTGTGTCATTGGATTAACGTTTATGTAATTTTCGTCCTCTCTAGGCTTATTCTATTCCAATTAGGGTTTTTAAACAATATTGTGCATCCAATAGATTTTTTTTGTGTTTTAGGATGAACATTTAGGTCTTTTTTGTTCTCCATAGACTTGTTCTTGTCCAATTAAAGTTGTTAACCAATCTTGTGCATCTAATAGGTGTGTTTTGTAATTGGACTCACATTTAGGTCATTTTCGTTCTCCGTAGGCTTATTTTAGTCCAATTAGGGTTTTTAACCAATGTTTTGCATCCAATAGGTGTGTTAGTGTCATTTGATGAAAATTTAGGTCATTTTCGTCCTCCATAGGTTTATTCTTGTCCAATTAGGGTTTTTAACCAATCTTTTACATCCAATTAATTTATTTGTGTCATTGGATTAACGTTTATGTCATTTTCTTCCTACCTAGGCTTATTCTTGGCCAATTATGGTTTATTTTAGTCCAATTTAGGTCATTTATGTTCTCCCTAGGTTTATTTAGTCTAATTAGGGTTTTTAACCAATCTTGTGCATCTAATAGGTGTGTTTGTGTCATTGATTGAACATTTATGTCATTTTCGTCCTCCCTAGGCTTATTTGATTCCAATTAGCGTTTTTAACCCATCTTGTGCATCCAATAGGTCTGATTTTGTCATTGCATAAACATTTAGGTCATATTCGTCCTCCCTAGGCTTATTCTTCTCAATTTAGGGTTTTTAACCAATCTTTTATATCCAATAAGTTCATTTGTCTCATTGGTTTAACGTTTATGTCATTTTTGTCCGCCCTAGGCTTGTTCTTGTCCAATTAAAGATTTTTAACAGTTAGGTCATTTAGGTCATTTTCGTCATCCCTAGGTTTATTCTAGTCCAATTAGGATTTTTAACCAATGTTGTACATCCAATAGGTGTGATTGTGTCATTTGATGAAAATTTAGGTCATTTTCGTCCTCCATAGGCATATTGCAGTCCAATTAGGGTTTTTAACCAATCTTCTGCATCCAATAGGTGTGTTTGTGTCATTGGATTATCATTTAGATCATATTCGTCTTCCAAAGGCTTATTCTAGTCCAATTAGGGTTTTTAACCAATCTTTTACATCCAATAAGTTCATTTGTGTTTTTGGATTAATGTTTATGTCATTTTCTTCCTTCCTAGGCTTATTCTTGGCCAATTCGGGTTTTTAAACAATCTTGTGCCTCCAATAGGTGTTTTTGTGTCAATGGATGAACATTTAAGTCATTTTCTTCCTCCATAGACTAGTTTTTGTCCAATTAGGGTTTTGAACCAATCGTGTGCATCCAATAAGTTCATTTGTGTCATTGGACTCACATTTAGGTAATTTTCGTCCTCCCTAAGCTTATTGTAGTCAAATTAGGGGTTTTAACCAATCTTGAGCATCCAATAGGTGTGTTTGTGTCATTGGATGAACATTTAGGTCATTTTCATTCTCCCAAGGGTTATTCTTGTCCAATTATGGTGTTTAACCAATGTTTTGCATCCAATAAGTTCATTCGTGTCATTGGATTAACATATATGTCATTTGTGGATCCAATAAGGTCTATTTGTGTCATTGGATGAACATTTAGGTCAGTTTGGTCCCCCTTAGACTTATTCTTGTCCAATAAAGGTTTTTAGACAATCTGGTGGATCCAATAGGTGTGTTTGTATCATTGGATAACATTCAGGTCATTTTCGTCTTCCCTAGTTTAACCAATGTTGTGCATCCAATAAGTTTGTTTGTGTAATTGGATTCACATTTAGGTCATTTCCATTCTTCCTAGGCTTATTTTAATCCAATAAGGATTTTTAACCAATCATGTGCATCCAATAGGTGTGTTTGTGTCACTGGATAAACATTTTTGTCATTTTCGTCCTCCTTAGGCTTATTTGATTCCAATTGGGTTTATAACCAATCTTGTGCATCCAATAGGTCTGTTTGTGTCATTGGATAAACATTTAGGTCATATTCGTCCTCCCTAGGCTTTTTCTTGCTCAGTTAGGGTTTTTAACGAATCTTTTATATCCAATAAGTTCATTTGTCTCATTGGTTTAACGTTTATGTCATTTTTGTCCTCCCTGGGCTTATTCTTGTCCAAATAAAGATTTTTAACAATCTTGTGCATCCAATAGGTGTTTTTGTGTCATTGGATAAATATTTAGGTCATTTTCGTCCTCCTTTGGATTATTCTTGTCAAATTAGGGTTTTTAATCATTCTTGTGCATCCAATATGTGTGTTTGTGTCATTGGATTCACCATTAGGTCATTTTCGTCCTCCATAGCCTTATTCTAGTCCAATTAGCGTTTTTAACCAATCTTGTGCATCTATCAATGTGTTTGTGTCAATCAATGAACATTTAGGTCATTTTCGTCCTCCATAGGCTTATTCTTGCCCAATTAGGGTTTTTAACCAATCTTGTGCATCCAATAAGTTCATTTGTGCAATAGGACGAACATTTAGGTCATTTTCGTCCTCCCTAGGCTTATTCTTGTCCAATTAGGGTTTTTAAACAATCTTGTGCATCCAATAGATGTGTTTGTGTCATGGGATGAACATTTACATCATTTTCGTCCTCCCTATGCTTATTCTAGTCCAATTATAGTTTTTAACCAATCTTGTACATCCAATAGGTGTGTTTGTGTCATTGGATGAACATTTAGGTCATTTTCGTCCTCCCTAGGCTTATTCTTGTCCAATTAGGGTTTTTAAACAATCTTGTGCATCCAAATTTGGTTGGTACGACCTCGTAATAGTCGGAATGTATCAGTTCTTTAAGAAATTAAATCAATTTCATACACACAGCGGAATTTAAATTGTGGCATACAAGATTAGCAAGTTCTATTAAATTGATATGAGATTAACCAAGATGCATGCAAGTCAAAATATCAGATTAAACAATATTACTTATCACAGAATATGTTTAACATGCATCTAATATTAATCACATATACAGATATAGCAAGATAGAAAATTAAAAGAGTTAAGGGTTAGAGAAGATTGCACCAAGAATTTATACTGGTTCAGTTGTCAACTTGACAACCTACATCCAGTCCTGAAAATCCAAACGGATTTCAGATTTTCTTCTCCAATAGAAAGAATCAATTACAGATTGTCCAGTTTCCTCCCCGAAACCTATCTATCTTAATGATCTCTTTCCTATTGATCACCCTCTGATCCTTGTAGATACTCAGCAACCTATCACAGAATCAAAGTACAACTCTTTCTTGTTGAGCACTCTCACCCAAGAAAGTAGCCACCAGTTTCTAGCTGGCTTTTCTCGCTTTCGTTTTTGTTTCAAAGAATTATTACAAACAGAATACAGAAAGAACAAAAAGTAGTCTTCAATCTTGGTCAATGTGGCTTCTCACAATTCTGGATATTCAAAGATTGTTCATGAGAACCCTTGTCTTTCAAGATCACTTTTCCAGCTATCTTTTTGATTGTTGATAATCTTCTTTTTCTTTGATCTGAAAAAGTAATCTCAGTGTATTAACCAAGTGTTATTGATAGTTCTTTTGTATATCAAGAATATTCAAAGTGTATTTCAGATTATTATCATAATTTGAAAGAATGATTGAAGACAGTTTACATAGTTTCTGAAAAACATATTAATCAATCGATTTACCAATCGATTTCATAAAGTGATAAACCAGTCTAATCGATTTGCCAATCGATTATCGTGTGTCTTGTTTTTCTTGAATCTTGAAACTATATAACCCAATCGATTTACCAATCGATTCTTTAAACAACATTTCTCAGTGATTATGTTAAGACTGATATGAATCGATTTCGTAATCGATTGCAGATGTTATGTTCAAACGGAAACACATATCAATCGATTTCGTAATCGATTTATTTAGTCTTCATAATCGATTAACAAATACTCAGAATCGATTTGGCCATAAGCTCAGAGTTCACGGAGATTTCAAAAGATCTTTCAATCGATTTGCCAATCGATTGTGTTTAAGTCAGTGACTCAGCTATTTTGATGTTAATCGACGTGCCAATCGATTTGTATGTATTTGTCTGAAAACGTTCTTACCTGGGGTTTAGTTCAATCGATTTCCCAATCGATTGCAACCAACCTTCACTTGATTGAAATTTTACACAATAGATTGTCCAATCGATTGTGTTTGTCATAGGGAAAGTTATTTTGCAAAGATATTTAAGCAATCGATTTGCCAATCGATTACCCTTAAAACTGGAGTACCACTGTGACTTGTCCAATCGATTTCCCAATCGATGTATTTCAATCAGGTTTACTTTGTGAATTGTATAATCGATTTGTCAATCGATTACCCTCAAAACCGGGGTGCTACTGACTTGTGCAATTTTCATTTCTAATTCAGTCAGTCGATTGCCCAATCGATTATACCAACACAAACAGTTGTGTTTCCTTACACCCTTGTTATCAAATCGATTTCCCAATCGATTTGCTTCAGTCAAAAATCAACATTTGTTGATTTCTTGTGTTCCAAGCAATATGTTCCAAGTGTGTAGGAGTTGATTGTTGTTCCTGAAATCTTGCTCAATTCAAATATTAGATTTATCATGTGGTGTATGAACATTGTTGATTTGTTAATTATGTCAAAATTAGGATTCAAAGGACTAAAGTCCAACAATCTCCCCCTTTTTGGCATAATTGACAATTCATACAATTTTAACTTGAGCATTTCAAAACAACAAGCATAAGAGTATTATAAACTACATTATTAAGTATTATTAAGTATCAGAGCAAAAAACATCAGATTGTAAAGACAATGCAACTATCAAGTTATAATTTTTCTCCCCCTTTGTCAGTTAAGAGAAAAAGGCAGAAAATAATTCCTCCCCCTATGTTAAAGAACATAAGCATTGGGTTTGAAATCATATAACATAGTGTATCAGAACAATGAAGTTTAAGTGTATCAAGTCAAAATCAATCATAGCAATTAATGAGCAACTTAGATGATTAAGCCAAATGATGTAAAATTTAAAAAAAATTCATCATACATCACAGAATTATAACAGGTCAGAGCAAAACAATATAAAACCTAAGGGTCCTAATCACCTAGTCTAGGCTGGTCCTCACTATCATCTATGGGAGAGGTTGAGACCGCTGTATTAACCTCAGCAGGTGTCTCCTCACCGTGAGTCTCAGGGTTATCTAGGGGATCTGGGTTAGGTTCATCTGCTGCTTGACGACCAATATCCGCGATGTCTTCAAACGACAGTTTGAAGCCTACGTGTGCTTGAACCGCATCCACATCCTGAACAACCAAGTTCAAGGATGCTTGCAGAGTCTTAAACTTGCTTCCAATCTAGACTGAGATTCTAACACTTTGGCATTGTGTGCCATTTGAGCTTCAATGAATTCCATTATTTTGCCAACAAAATCAGGAGTAGCAGATGCAGTGACTGGTTGAGGCTGAGGCTGTGGCTGAGGCTGGGCTGGTTCAACAGCAGCTTGAGGTCTTATCCATTTTCCGTGTAACTGTTTCAATTGCATTTGATTCACAATAGATTCACCAAACACCAATGTCGTTTTAGCAGATTCCTCATTTCCAAATGAAACCTTGAAGTGTTTGAGAATTTTTGTGATCAACTGTGGATAAGGCAGCATTAGCTTGCTTTGAGATGCTTCCAACATGTGCCTTAGCACAATCCAACTCCAACTCATCCTTAGCTCTTTGGATAAGCCCCATAACAGTATTATGTCCAACTTCTGGACTACTGCATGGTTTCCTGATCTTGGTACCAGCATACGAGTAAGTGTATACATCAACATCCTATGT
>NW_027339431.1:1503613-1503881 GCF_000331145.2 Cicer arietinum | reverse complement strand
CTTTTACTGCGGTATGCCTATCAAGTGTTTCTTCCCAACCTTCATCAGCAGTGTCAGCTTCCGAGCTGCCATCAATAGATTTGCCGTAGAAAGGCAATCCAGACAAAGTTGAGAAATCATCAAAGGACATTGCAATCCTTTTTCCCTTAACTAAAGCAGTAAAACCTTCTTCAGTTAACTTGAATGTAGAATAAAACTCCCTGATAAGCCTTGGGTAGCTATCAAGTGTAGAAGAAAGAAAACTCTCCAATCCATGAAATCTGAGGTG
>NW_027339431.1:1486300-1496731 GCF_000331145.2 Cicer arietinum | reverse complement strand
TTACAACATAGATTGTCCAATCGATTTGTATGTCACAGGAAAAGTTATTTTGCAAATGATATTTAAGCAATCGATTTGCCAATCGATTACCCTTAAAACTGGGGTGTCACTGTGACTTGTACAATCGATTTCCCAATCGATTTATTTCAATCAGGTTTACTTTGTGAAATGTATAATCGATTTGTCAATCGATTACCCTCAAAACTGGGGTGCCACTGACTTGTGCAATTTTCATTTCTAATTTAGTCAGTCGATTGCCCAATCGATGATACCATCACAAACAATTGTGTTTCCTTACACCCTTGTTATGAAATCGATTTCCCAATCGATTTGCTTCAGTCAAAAATGAACTTTTGTTGATTTCTTGTGTTCCAAGCAATATGTTCCAAGTGTGTAGGATTTGATTGTTGTTCCTGAAATCTTGCTCAATTCAAATATTAGATTTATCATGTGGTGTATGAACATTGTTGATTTGTTAATTATGTCAAAATTAGGATTCAAAGGACTAAAGTCCAACAATCTCCCCCTTTTTGGCATAATTGACAATTCATACAATTTTAACTTGAGCATTTCAAAACAACAAGCATAAGAGTATTATAAACTACATTATTAAGTATTATTAAGTATCAGATAGGTGTGTTTGTGTCATTGGATGAACATTTAGGTCATTTTCGTCCTCCATAGGCTTATTCTTGTCCAATTATAATTTTTAAACAATCTCGTGCATCCAATACGTGTGTTTGTGCCATTGGATCAACATTTAGGTCATATTCTTCCTCCCTAGGCATATTCTTGTCCAATTAGGGTTTTTAACAAATCTTTTACATCCAATTAGTTCATTTGTGTCATTGGATTAACATTTTGTGTCATTTTCTTCCTACCTAGGCTTATTCTTGGCCAATTATGGTTTTTGACCAATATTTTGCACCAATAGGTGTGTTTGTGTCATTGGATAAATATTTAGGTCAATTTCGTCCTCTCTACGCTTTTTCTAGTCCAATTAGCGTTTTTAACCACTCTTGTGCATCCAATAAGTTCATTTATGTAATTGGATGAACATTTAGGTCATTTTCATCCTCCCTAGGCTTATTCTAGTCCAATTAGGGTTTTTAACCAATCTTGTGCATCCAATAAGTTCATTTATGTAATTGGATGAACATTTAGGTC
Source organism: Cicer arietinum (assembly GCF_000331145.2). NCBI lineage: Eukaryota > Viridiplantae > Streptophyta > Magnoliopsida > Fabales > Fabaceae > Cicer > Cicer arietinum. The sequence continues at coordinate 1,495,564 of NW_027339431.1, read as the reverse complement.
ATTTTCATCCTCCCTAGGCTTATTCTAGTCCAATTAGGGTTTTTAACCAATCTTGTGCATCCAATAAGTTCATTTATGTAATTGGATGAACATTTAGGTCATTTTCATCCTCCCTAGGCTTATTCTAGTCCAATTAGGGTTTTTAACCAATCTTGTGCATCCAATAAGTTCATTTATGTAATTGGATGAACATTTAGGTCATTTTCATCCTCCCTAGGCTTATTCTAGTCCAATTAGGGTATTTTACCAATCGTGTGCATCCAATATGTGTGTTTGTGCCATTGGATAAACATTTAGGTCATTTTTTTTCCTCCGTAGGCTTATTCTTGTCCAATTAGGGTTTTTAACCAATCTTGTGCATCCAATAAGTTCATTTGTGTCATTGACTGAACATTTAGGTCATTTTCGTCCACCCTAGGTTTATTCTTTTTCCATTTGGATTTTGAACTAATCTTGTGCATCGAACACGTGTGTTTGTAACATTGGATTCACATTTAGGTCATTCTTTTCCTCCCTAGGCTTATTCTAGTATAAATAGATTTTTACCCAATCTTGTGTATCCAATAGGTGTGTTTGTGTCATAGGATTAACATTTATGTTATTTTCGTACTCCCTACGCAAATTCTAGTCCAATTAGGGTTTTTAACCAATCTTCTGCATCCAATAGGTGTGTTTGTTTCATTGGATGAACATTTAGGTCATTTTCGTCCTCCCTAGGTTTTTTCTTGTCCAATTAGGGTTTTTAATTGATCATGTGCACCCAATAAGTGGGTTTGTGTCATTGGATGAACATTTATGTGATTTTCGTCCTCCCTAGACTTATTCTTGTCCAATTAAGGTTTTTCACCAATCTTTTGCATCCAATAAGTTCATTTGTGTCATTGGATAAACATTTAGGTCATTTTCGTCATCCCTAGTCTTATTCTAGTCCAATTAGGGTTTTGAACCAATCTTGTGCATCCAATAGGTCTGTTTGTGTCAATGGATGAACATTTATGTCACTTTCGTCCTCTATTTAGTTATTCTTGTCCAATTAGAGTTTTTAACCAATTTTCTGCATTCGATAGGTGTGTTTGTGTCATGGATGAACATTTCAGTCATTTTTGTCCTCCCTAGGCTTATTCTTGTCTAATTATGGTTTTTTAACAATCTTGTGCATCCAATAGGTGTGTTTGTATTATTGGATGAACATTTACGTCATATTTTCCTCCCTAGGGTAATTCTTGTCTAGTTAAGGTTTTTAACCATACTTTTATATCCAATAAGTTGATTTGTCTCATTGGTTTAACGTTTATGTCATTTTCGTCCTCCCTATGGTTATTCTTGTCCAATTAAAGATTTTTAACAATCTAGTGCATCCAACAGGTGTTTTTGTGTCATTGGATAAATATTTAGGTCATTTTAGTCCTCCACACACTTGTTCTTGTCCAATTATGGTTTTTAACCTATCTATTGAATCCAGTAGGTCTATTTGTGTCATTCGATGAACATTTATGTCATTTTCGTCCTCCCAAGGGTTATTCATGTCCAATTAGGGTGTTTAACCTATGTTTTGCATCCAATAAGTTCATTCGTGTCACTGGATTAACATATATGTCATTTTCGTTCTCTCTATGCTTATTCTTATCCAATTAGGGTTTTTAGACAATCTGGTGTATCCAATAGGTGTGTTTGTGTCATTGGATAAACATTCAGGTCATTTTCGTCCCCCCTAGGGTAATTCTTGTCCAATTAGGGTTTTGAAACAATCTTATGCATCGAATAGGTGTGTTTTTGTCTTTGGTTGAACATTTAGGTCATTTTCGTCCTCCCTAGGCTTATTCTTGTCCAATTGGGGTTTTTAAACAATCTTGTGCATTCAATAGGTGTGTTGGTGTGATTGGATAAACATTTAGGTCATTTTCGTCCTCCCTAGGCGTATTCTTGTCCAATTATGGTTATTAACCAATCTTTTTTAAATCCAAGAAGCTCATTTGTGTCATTGGATTGACGTTTATGTCATTTTCATCCTCGCTAGGCTTATTCTTTTCCAATTAGGGTTTTTAAACAATATTGTGCATCCAATAGGTATTTTTGTGTTTTAGGATGAACATTTACGTTATTTTTGTCTTGCATAGACTTGTTCTAGTCCAATTAGGGTTTTTAACGGATCTTGTGCACCCAATAGGTGTCTTTGTGTCATTGGATGAACATTTCTGTCATTATCGTCCTCCCTAGACCTATTCTTATCCAATAAGTTCATTTGTGTCATTGGATTAACATATGACATTTTTTCCTCCCTGTGCTTATTCTTGTCCAACTAAGGTTTTTAAACAATCTTGTGCTTCCAATAGGTGTGTTTGTGTCATTGGATGAACATTTAGGTCGTTTTCGTCTTCCCTAGGCATATTCTTGTCCAATTAGGGTTTTTAACCAATCTTTTTTAAATCCAATAAGTTCATTTGTGTCATTGGATTAACGTTTATGTCATTTTCGTCTTCGCTAGGCTTATTCTTGTCCAACTAAGGTTTTTTGAACAATATTGTGCATCCAATAGGTATTTTTGTGTTTTAGGATGAACATTTAGGTCATTTTTGTCCTGCATAGACTTGTTCTTTTCCAATTAGGGTTTTTAACCAGTCTTGTGCATCCAATAGGTGTGTTTGTGTCATCACATGAACATTTAGGTCATTTTTGTCCTCCCTAGGCTTATTCTTGTCCAATTATAGTTTTATAACGATCTTTTGCATCCAATTGGTGTATTTGTGTCATTGGTTGAATATTTAGGTCATTTTCGTCCTCCCTAGGCTTATTCTTGTCCAATAGGTGTGTTTGTGTCATTGGATGAACATTTAGGTCATTTTCGTCCTCCCTAGGCTTATTCTTGTCCAATTATGTTTTTTAAACAATCTTGTGCATCCAATAGGTGTGTTTGTTCCATTCGACGAACATTTATGTCATTTTCGTCCTCACTAGGCTTATTCTTGTCCAATAGGTGTGTTTGTATCCAATAAGTTCATTGGTGTAATTGGATGAACATTTAATTCATTTTCATCATCCCTAGGCTTATCCTAGTCTAATTTGGGTTTTTAACCAATCTTGTGCATCCAATAGGTGTGTTTGTGTCATAGGATTAACATTTATGTCATTTTCATTATCCCTACGAAAATTCTAGTCCAACTAGGGTTTTTAACCAATCTTCTGCATCCAATAGGTGTGTTTGTGTCATTGGTTGAACATTTAGGTCATTTTCGTCCTCCCTAGGCTTATTCTTGTCCAATTAGGGTTTTTAACCAATCTTGTGCATCCAATAGGTGTGTTTGTGTCATTGGTTGAACATTTAGGTCATTTTCGTCCTCCCTAGGCTTATTCTTGTCCAACTGGGGTTTTTAAACAATCTTGTGCATTCAATAGGTGTGTTGGTGTCATTGGATAAAGATTTAGGTTATTTTCGTCCTACCTAGGCTTATTCTTGTCCAATTATGGTTTTTAACCAATCTTTTTGAAATCCATGAAGTTCATTTTTGTCATTGGATTAACGTTTATGTCATTTTCGTCTTTGCTAGGCTTATTCTTGTCCAATTAGGGTTTTTTAAATAATATTGCGCATCCATTAGGTATTTTTGTGTTTTAGGATGAACATTTAGGTCATTTTTGTCCTGCATATACTTGTTCTTGTCCAATTAGGATTTTTAACCAATCTTGTGCATCCAATAGGTGTGTTTGTGTAAATTGGATACACATTTAGGTCATTTCCATTCTCCCTAGGCTTATTTTCGTCCAATTAGGGTTTTTAACCAGTCTTGTGCATCCAATAGGTGTGTTTGTGTCATTACATGAACATTTAGGTTTTTTTCGTCCTTCTTAGGCGTATTCTTGTCCAATTAGGGCTTCTAGACAATAAGTTGCATCAAATAGGTGTGTTTCTGTCATTGGATGAACATTCAGGTCAGTTTTGTCCTCCCTAGGGTAATTCTTGTCCAATTAGGGTTTTGAAACAATCTTGTGCATCGAATAGGTGTGTTAGTGTCATGGGATGAACATTTAGGTCATTTTCGTCCTCCCTAACCTATTCTAGTCCAATTCTGGTTTTTCACCAATCTTGTGCATTCAATAGGTATTTTAGTGTCATTCGATGAACATATAGGTTATTTTCGTCCAACCTAGGCTTATTCTTGTGCAATTAGGGTTTTTAACCAATCTTGTGCATCCAATAGGTGTGTTTGTGTCATTGGAAAAACATTTAGGTCATTTTCGTCCCCCTAGGCTTATTCTTGTCCAATTAGGGTTTTTAACCAATCATGTGCATCCAATAGTTGTGTTTGTGTCATTGGATGAAGATTTAGGTCAATTACGTCCTCCCTAGGCTTATTCTAGTCCAATTAGCGTATTTCACCAATCTTGTGCATGCAATAAGTTCATTTGTGTCATTGAATTAACTTTTAGATCATTTCGGCCTCCCTATGCTAATTTTTGCCCAATTAGGGTTTTTAAACAATCTTGTGCATCCAATATGTGTGTTTGTTTCATTTGATGAACATTTAGGTCATTTTCGTCCTCCCTAGGCTCATTCTTGTCCAATTAGGGTTTTTAACCATCCTTGTGCATCCAATAGGTGTGTTTGTGTCATTGGATAAATATTTAGGGAATTTTGGTCTTCCCTTGGCTTATTCTTGTCCAATTAGGGTTTTTAACCATCCTTGTGCATCCAATAAGTTCATTTGTGTAATGGGATTCACATTTAGGTCATTTTCGTCTTCCCTAGGCTCATTCTTATCCAATTAGGGTTTTTAACCATTCTTGTGCATCCAATAAGTTCATTTGTGTCATGGGATTCACATTTAGGTCATTTTCGTCCTCCCTAGGCTTATTCTTGTCCAAATAGGGTTTTAACCAATTTTGTGCATCCAATTAGGTGTGTTTGTGTCATTGGATGAACATTTAGGTCATTTTCGTCCTCCCTTGGCTTATTCTCGTCCAATTAGGTTTTTTAACCAATCTTCTGCATCCCATAGGTGTGTTTGTGTCATTGGATGAACATTTAGTTCATTTTCATCCTCCAAAGACTTATTCTTGTCCAACTAGGGTTTTTGAACCAATCTTGTGCATCCAATAGGTGTGTTTGTGTCATTGGATGAACATTTAGTTCATTTTCATCCTCCAAAGACTTATTCTTGTCCAACTAGGGTTTTTGAACCAATCTTGTGCATCCAATAGGTGTGTTTGTGTCATTGGATGAACATTTAGTTCATTTTCATCCTCCAAAGACTTATTCTTGTCCAACTAGGGTTTTTGAACCAATCTTGTGCATCCAATAGGTGTGTTTGTGTCATTGGATGAACATTTAGGTCATTTTCGTCCTCCATAGGTTTATTCTAGTCCAATTACGGTTTTTAACCAATCTTGTGCATCCAAAGGTATGTTTGTGTCATTAGATGCACATTTAGGTCATTTTCATCCTCCCTAGTCTTATTGTTGTCCAACTAGGGTTTTTGACCAATCTTGTGCATCCAATAGGTGTGTTTGTGTCATTGGATAAACATTTAGGTCATTTTCGTCCGCCCTAGGCTCATTCTTGTCCAATTAGGGTTTTTAACCATTCTTGTGCATCCAATAAGTTCATTTGTGTCATGGGATTCACATTTAGGTCATTTTCGTCCTCCCTCGGCTTATTCTTGTCCAATTAGGAATTTTAACCGAATTTGTGCATCCAAATAGGTGTGTTTGTGTCATTGGAAGAACATTTAGGTCATTTTAGTCCTCCCTAGGGTCATTCTTGTCAATGTAGGGTATTTAACTAATCTTATGCATCCAATACGTTCATTTGTGTCATTGGATGAACATTTAGGTCATTTTCGTCCAACCTAGGCTTATTCTTGTCCAATTAGGGGTTTTAACCAATCTTGTGCATCCAATAGGTGTGTTTGTGTCATTGGATGAACATTTAGGTCATTTGTGTCATTGGATGAATATTTAGGTCATTTTCATCTTCCCTAGTGTTATTCTTGTCCATTTAGTGTTTTTAACCAATCTTGTGCATCCAATAGGTGTGTTTGTGTCATTGGATGAACATTTAGGTCATTTGTGTCATTGGATGAATATTTAGGTCATTTTCATCTTCCCTAGTGTTATTCTTGTCCATTTAGTGTTTTTAACCAATCTTGTGCATCCAATAGGTGTGTTTGTGTCATTGGATGAACATTTAGGTCATTTTCGTAGTCCCTAGGCTAATTCTCGTCCAATTAGGGTTTTTAACCAATCTTGTGCATCCCATAGGTGTGTTTTTTTCATTGGATGAACATTTAGGTCATTTGTGTCATTGGATGAATATTTAAGTCATTTTCGTCCTCCCTAGGCTCATTCTTGTCCAATTAGGGTTTTTAACCAATCTTATGCATCCAATACGTTCATTTGTGTCATTGGATGAATATTTAAGTCATTTTCGTCCTCCCTAGGCTCATTCTTGTCCAATTAGGGTTTTTAACCAATCTTATGCATCCAATACGTTCATTTGTGTCATTGGATGAATATTTAAGTCATTTTCGTCCTCCCTAGGCTCATTCTTGTCCAATTAGGGTTTTTAACCAATCTTATGCATCCAATACGTTCATTTGTGTCATTGGATGAATATTTAAGTCATTTTCGTCCTCCCTAGGCTCATTCTTGTCCAATTAGGGTTTTTAACCAATCTTATGCATCCAATACGTTCATTTGTGTCATTGGATGAATATTTAAGTCATTTTCGTCCTCCCTAGGCTCATTCTTGTCCAATTAGGGTTTTTAACCAATCTTATGCATCCAATACGTTCATTTGTGTCATTGGATGAATATTTAAGTCATTTTCGTCCTCCCTAGGCTCATTCTTGTCCAATTAGGGTTTTTAACCAATCTTGTGCATCCAACAGGTGTGTTTGTGTCATTGCATGAACATTTAGGTCATTTTCATCCTCCCTAGGTTTATTCTACATCAAATTAGGGTTTTTAACCAATCATGTGGATCCAATAGGTGTGTTTGTGTCATTTAATGAACATTTACGTCATTTTCGTCCTCCCTAGGGTCATTCTTGTCAATGTAGGGTATTTAACTAATCTTATGCATCCAATACGTTCATTTGTGTCATTGGATGAACATTTAGGTCATTTTCGTCCTACCTAGGCTTATTCTTGTCCAATTAGGGGTTTTAACCAATCTTGTGCATCCAATAGATGTGTTTGTGTCATTGGATGAACATTTAGGTCATTTCCGTCCTCCCTTGGATTATTCTTGTACAATTAAGGTTTTTAACCAATCTTGGGCATCCAATAAATGTGTTTGTGTCATTGGATGAACATTTAGGTCATTTTCGTCCTCCCTTGGCGTATTCATGTCCAATTAGGGTTTTTAACCAATCTTGTGCATTCAATAGGTGTGTTTGTGTCATTGGATGAACATTTAGGTCATTTTCGTCCTCCCTTGGCGTATTCATGTCCAATTAGGGTTTTTAACAAATCTTGTGCATCCAATAGGTGTGTTTGTGTCGTTGGATGAACATTTAGGTCATTTTCGTAGTCCCTAGGCTAATTCTCGTCCAATTAGGGTTTTTAACCAATCTTGTGCATCCCATAGCTGTGTTTTTTTCATTGGATGAACATTTAGGTCATTTGTGTCATTGGATGAATATTTAGGTCATTTTCATCCTCCCTAGTCTTGTTCTTGTCCATTTAGTGTTTTTAACCAATCTTGTGCATCCAATATGTGTGTTTGTGTCATGGGATGAACATTTAGGTCATTTCCGTCCTCCCTAGGCTCATTCTTGTCCAATTAGGGTTTTTAACTAATCTTGTGCATCCAATAAGTTCCTTTGTGTCATTGGATTAACATTTAGGTCATTTTCGTCCTCCCTAGGCGTATTCTTGTCCAATTAGGGTTTTTAACTAATCTTGTGCATCCAATAAGTTCCTTTGTGTCATTGGATTAACATTTAGGTCATTTTCGTCCTCCCTAGGCGTATTCTTGTCCAATTAGGGTTTTTAACTAATCTTGTGCATCCAATAAGTTCCTTTGTGTCATTGGATTAACATTTAGGTCATTTTCGTCCTCCCTAGGCGTATTCTTGTCCAATTAGGGTTTTTAACTAATCTTGTGCATCCAATAAGTTCCTTTGTGTCATTGGATTAACATTTAGGTCATTTTCGTCCTCCCTAGGCGTATTCTTGTCCAATTAGGGTTTTTAACCAATCTTGTGCATCCAACAGGTGTGTTTGTGTCATTGCATGAACATTTAGGTCATTTTCATCCTCCCTAGGTTTATTCTACATCTAATTAGGGTTTTTAACCAATCATGTGGATCCAATAGGTGTGTTTGTGTCATTGAATGAACATTTACGTCATTTTCGTCCTCCCTAGGTTTATTCCTCTCCAATTAGGGTTTTTAACCAATCTTGGGCATCCTATAGGTGCATTTGTGTCATTGGATGAACATTTAGGTCATTCTCGTCCGCCCTAGTTTTATTCTAGTCCAATTATGGTTTTTAACCAATCTTGGGGATCCAATATGTGTGTTTGTGTCATTGGATGAACATTTAGTTCATTTTCGTCCTCCCTCTGCTTATTCTTGTCCAATTAGGGTTTTAAACCAATCTTGTGCATCCAATAGTTTTGTTTGGGTCATTGGATGAACATTTAGGTCATTTTCGTCCTCCATAGGCTTATTCTTGTCCAATTAGGGTTTTTGACCATTCTTGTGCATCCAATAAGTTCATTTGTGTCATGGGATTCACATTTAGGTCATTTTTCGTACTCCTTACGCTTATGCTTGCCCAATTAGGGTTTTTAACCAATCTTGTGCATCCAATAGGAGTTTTTGTGTCACTAGATCAACATTTATGTCATTTTCGTCCTCCCAAGGGTTATTCTTGCCCAATTAGGGTGCTTAACCAATATTTTGCACCCAATAACTTCATTTGTGTGATTGGATTAACATATATGTCATTTTCGTCCTTCCTATGCTTATTCTTGTCCAATTGGGGTTTTTAAACAATCTTGTGCATCGAATACGTTGATTTGTGTCATTGGATGAATATTTAGGTCATTTTCGTCCTCCCTAGGCTCATTCTTGTCCAATTAGGGTTTTTAACCATCCTTGTGCATCCAATAAGTTCATTTGTGTAATGGGATTCACATTTAGGTCATTTTCGTCTTCCCTAGGCTCATTCTTATCCAATTAGGGTTTTTAACCATTCTTGTGCATCCAATAAGTTCATTTGTGTCATGGGATTCACATTTAGGTCATTTTCGTCCTCCCT
>NW_027339431.1:1463798-1485525 GCF_000331145.2 Cicer arietinum | reverse complement strand
ATCCAATTAGGTGTGTTTGTGTCATTGGATGAACATTTAGGTCATTTTCGTCCTCCCTTTGCTTATTCTCGTCCAATTAGGTTTTTTAACCAATCTTGTGCATCCCATAGGTGTGTTTGTATCATTGGAGGAACATTTAGTTCATTTTCATCTTCCAAAGACTTATTCTTGTCCAACTAGGGTTTTTGAACCAATCTTGTGCATCCAATAGGTGTGTTTGTGTCATTGGATGAATATTTAGGTCATTTTCATCCTCCCTAGTCTTATTCTTGTCCATTTAGTGTTTTTAACCAATCTTGTGCATCCAATATGTGTGTTTGAGTCATTGGATGAACATTTAGGTCATTTTCGTCCTCCCTAGGCTTATTCTTGTCCAATTAGGGTTTTTAACCAATCTTGTGCATCCAATAGGTGTGTTTGTGTCATTGGATGAATATTTAGGTCATTTTCATCCTCCCTAGTCTTATTCTTGTCCATTTAGTGTTTTTAACCAATCTTGTGCATCCAATATGTGTGTTTGAGTCATTGGATGAACATTTAGGTCATTTTCGTCCTCCCTAGGCTTATTCTTGTCCAATTAGGGTTTTTAACCAATCTTGTGCATCCAATAGGTGTGTTTGTGTCATTGGATGAATATTTAGGTCATTTTCATCCTCCCTAGTCTTATTCTTGTCCATTTAGTGTTTTTAACCAATCTTGTGCATCCAATATGTGTGTTTGAGTCATTGGATGAACATTTAGGTCATTTTCGTCCTCCCTAGGCTTATTCTTGTCCAATTAGGGTTTTTAACCAATCTTGTGCATCCAATAGGTGTGTTTGTGTCATTGGATGAATATTTAGGTCATTTTCATCCTCCCTAGTCTTATTCTTGTCCATTTAGTGTTTTTAACCAATCTTGTGCATCCAATATGTGTGTTTGAGTCATTGGATGAACATTTAGGTCATTTTCGTCCTCCCTAGGCTTATTCTTGTCCAATTAGGGTTTTTAACCAATCTTGTGCATCCAATAGGTGTGTTTGTGTCATTGGATGAATATTTAGGTCATTTTCATCCTCCCTAGTCTTATTCTTGTCCATTTAGTGTTTTTAACCAATCTTGTGCATCCAATATGTGTGTTTGAGTCATTGGATGAACATTTAGGTCATTTTCGTCCTCCCTAGGCTTATTCTTGTCCAATTAGGGTTTTTAACCAATCTTGTGCATCCAATAGGTGTGTTTGTGTCATTGGATGAATATTTAGGTCATTTTCATCCTCCCTAGTCTTATTCTTGTCCATTTAGTGTTTTTAACCAATCTTGTGCATCCAATATGTGTGTTTGAGTCATTGGATGAACATTTAGGTCATTTTCGTCCTCCCTAGGCTTATTCTTGTCCAATTAGGGTTTTTAACCAATCTTGTGCATCCAATAGGTGTGTTTGTGTCATTGGATGAATATTTAGGTCATTTTCATCCTCCCTAGTCTTATTCTTGTCCATTTAGTGTTTTTAACCAATCTTGTGCATCCAATATGTGTGTTTGAGTCATTGGATGAACATTTAGGTCATTTTCGTCCTCCCTAGGCTTATTCTTGTCCAATTAGGGTTTTTAACCAATCTTGTGCATCCAATAGGTGTGTTTGTGTCATTGGATGAATATTTAGGTCATTTTCATCCTCCCTAGTCTTATTCTTGTCCATTTAGTGTTTTTAACCAATCTTGTGCATCCAATATGTGTGTTTGAGTCATTGGATGAACATTTAGGTCATTTTCGTCCTCCCTAGGCTTATTCTTGTCCAATTAGGGTTTTTAACCAATCTTGTGCATCCAATAGGTGTGTTTGTGTCATTGGATGAATATTTAGGTCATTTTCATCCTCCCTAGTCTTATTCTTGTCCATTTAGTGTTTTTAACCAATCTTGTGCATCCAATATGTGTGTTTGAGTCATTGGATGAACATTTAGGTCATTTTCGTCCTCCCTAGGCTTATTCTTGTCCAATTAGGGTTTTTAACCAATCTTGTGCATCCAATAGGTGTGTTTGTGTCATTGGATGAACATTTAGGTCATTTTCATCCTCCCTAGGCTTATTCTTGTCCAATTAGGGTTTTTAAACAATCTTTTGCATCAAATAAATTCATTTGTGTCATGGGAATCACCTTTAGGTCATTTTCGTCCTCCCTAGGCTTATTCTTGTGTAATTAGGATTTTTAACCAATCTTGTGCATCCAATTGGTGTGTTTGTGTCATTGGATGGACATTTCGGTCATTTTCATCATCCCCAGTCTTATTCTTGTCCAATTAGAGTTTTTACCCAATCTTGTGCATCCAACAGGTGTGTTTGTGTCATTGCATGAACATTTAGGTCATTTTCATCCTCCCTATGTTTATTCTACATCCAATTAGGGTTTTTAACCAATCATGTGGATCCAATAGGTGTGTTTTTGTCATTGAATGAACATTTACGTCATTTTCGTCCTCCCTAGGTTTATTCTTCTCCAATTAGGGTTTTTAACCAATCTTGGGCATCCTATAGGTGTGTTTGTGTCATTGGATGAACATTTAGGTCATTTTCGTCCTCCCTAGTTTTATTCTAGTCCAATTATGGTTTTTAACCAATCTTGGGGATCCAATAGGTGTGTTTGTGTCATTGGATGAACATTTAGTTCATTTTCGTCCTCCCTCTGCTTATTCTTGTCCAATTAGGGTTTTAAACCAATCTTGTGCATCCACTAGTTTTGTTTGTGTCATTGAATGAACATTTAGATTATTTTCGTCCTCCCTGGGCTTATTCTTGTCCAATTAGGGATTTTAACCAATCTTGTGCATCCTATAAATGTGTTTGGGTGTTTGGTTTAACATTTAGGTCATTTTCGTCCTCCCTTGGCGTATTCTTGTCCAATTAGGGTTTTTAACCAATCTTGTGCATCCAATAGGTGTGTTTGTGTCATTGGATGAACATTTAGGTCATTTTCATCCTCCCTAGGCTCATTCTTGTCCAATTAGGGTTTCTAACCAATCTTGTGCATCCACTAGTTGTGTTTGTGTCATTGGATGAACATTTAGGTCATTTTCATCCTCCCTAGTCTTATTCTTGTCCAACTAGGGTTTTTAACCAATCTTGTGCATCCAATAGGTGTGTTTGTTTCATTGGATAAACATTTACGTCATTTTCATCCTCCCTAGGCTCATTCTTGTCCAATTAGGGTTTTTAACCATTCTTGTGCATCCAATAAGTTCATTTTTGTCATGGGATTCACATTTAGTTCATTTTCTCCTCCCTAGGCTTATTCTTGTCCAATTAGGGTTTTTAACCAAATTTGTGCATCCAAATAGGTGTGTTTGTGTCATTGGCTGAACATTTTCGTCCTCCCTATGCTTATTCTTGTCCAATTAGGGTTTTAAACCAATCTTGTGCATCCACTAGTTGTGTTTGTGTCATTGGATGAACATTTAGATTACTTTCGTTCTCCGTAGGCTTATTCTTGTCCAATTATGGTTTTTAACCAATCTTGTGCATCCAATAGATGTGTTTGTGTGTTTGGTTGAACATTTAGGTCATTTTCGTCCTCCCTTGGCGTATTCTTGTCCAATTAGGTTTTTTAACCAATCTTGTGCTTCCAATAGGTGTGTTTGTGTAATTGGATGAACATTTAGGTCTTTTTCGTCAACCATAGGTTGATTCTAGTCCAATTAGGGTTTTTAACCAATCTTGTGCATCCAATAGGTGTGGTTGCGTCGTTGGATGAACATTTAGGTCATTTTCGTCGTCCCTAGGCTAATTCGCATCCAATTAGGGTTTTTAACCAATCTTGTGCATCCCATAGGTGTGTTTGTGTCATTGGATGAACATTTAGGTCATTTTCATCCTCCAAAGACTTATTCTTGTCCAACTAGTGTTTTTCAACCAATCTTGTGCATCCAATAGGTGTGTTTGTGTCATTGGATAAACATGTAGGTCATTTTCGTCGTCCCTAGGCTAATTCTTGTCCAATTAGGGTTTTTAACCAATCTTATGCATCCAATATGTTCATTTGTGTCATTGGATGAACATTTAGGTCATTTTCGTCCTCCCTAGGTTTATTCTAGTCCAATTAGGGTTTTTAACCAATCTTGTGCATCCCATAGGTGTGTTTGTGTCATTGGATGAACATTTAGGTCATTTTCGTCCTCCCTAAGCTCATTCTTGTCCAATTAGGGTTTTTAACCATCCTTGTGGATCCAATAAGTTCATTTGTGTAATGGGATTCACATTTAGGTCATTTTCGTCCTCCCTAGGCTTATTCTTGTCCAATTAGGGTTTTTAACCATTCTTGTGCATCCAATAAGTTCATTTGTGTCATGGGATTCACATTTAGGTCATTTTCGTCCTCCCTAGGCTTATTCTTGTCCAATTAGGGTTTTTAACCATTCTTGTGCATCCAATAAGTTCATTTGTGTCATGGGATTCACATTTAGGTCATTCCTCCCTTGGCTTATTCTCGTCCAATTAGGGTTCTTAACCAATCTTGTGCATCCCATAGGTGTGTTTGTGTCATTGGATGAACATTTAGGTCATTTTCACCCCCCCAAAGACTTATTCTTGTCCAACTAGGGTTTTTGAACCAATCTTGTGCATCCAATAGGTGTATTTGTGTCATTGGATGAACATTTAGGTCATTTTCGTCGTCCCTAGGCTAATTCATGTCCAATTAGGGATTCTTACCAATCTTATGCATCCAATACGTTCATTTGTGTCATTGGATGAACATTTAGGTCATTTTCGTCCTCCCTAGACTTATTCTTGTCCAACTAGGGTTTTTAACCAATCTTGAGCATCCAATAGTTGTATTTGTGTCATTGGATGAACATTTAGGTCATTTTCGTCCTCCCTAGACTTATTCTTGTCCAACTAGGGTTTTTAACCAATCTTGAGCATCCAATAGTTGTATTTGTGTCATTGGATGAACATTTAGGTCATTTTCGTCCTCCCTAGACTTATTCTTGTCCAACTAGGGTTTTTAACCAATCTTGAGCATCCAATAGTTGTATTTGTGTCATTGGATGAACATTTAGGTCATTTTCGTCCTCCCTAGACTTATTCTTGTCCAACTAGGGTTTTTAACCAATCTTGAGCATCCAATAGTTGTATTTGTGTCATTGGATGAACATTTAGGTCATTTTCGTCCTCCCTAGGCTCATTCTTGTCAAATTAGGGTCATTTTCGTCCTCCCTAGGCTCACTCTTGCATCCAATAGGTTTGTTTGTTTCATTGGATGAACATTCAGGTCATTTTCGTCCTCCCTAGGGTAATTCTTGTCTAATTAGGGTTTTGAAACAATCTTGTGTATCGAATAGGTGTGTTAGTGTCGTTGAATGAACATTTAGGTCATTTTCGTCCTCCCTAACCTATTCTAGTCCAATTAGAGTTTTTAACCAATCTTGTGCATCCAATAGGAGTTTTAGTGTCATTGGATGAACATTTAGGTCATTTTCGTCAACCCTAGGATTATTCTAGTCCAATTAGGGTTTTTAACCAATCTTGAGCATCCAATAGGTGTGTTTTTGTCAATGGATGAACATTTAGGTCATTTTTGTCCTCCCTAGGTTTATTCTAGTCCAATTAGGGTTTTTTTACCAATCTTGTGCATCCAATAAGTTCATTTGTGTCCTTGAATGAACATTTAGGTCATTTTCGTCCTCCTTGGGCTTGTTCTTTTTCAATTAGGGTTTTTAACCAATCTTTTTCATCCAATAGGTGTGTTTGTGTGATTGGATGAACATTTAGGTCAGCTTCGTCCTCCCAAAGCTTATTTTATTCCAATTAGGGTTTTAAACCAGTCTTGTGCATCCAATAAGTTTATTTGTGTAATAGTATGAACATTTAGGTTATTTTCAACCTCCCTAGGTTTATTCTTGTCGAATTATGGTTTTTAAACAATCTTGTGCATCTAATAGGTGTGTTTGTGTCATTGGATGAACAATTAGGTCATTTTTGTCCTCCCAAGTCTTATTCTTGTCCAATTAGGGTATTTAACCAATTTTGTGCATCCAATATGTTCATTTCTGTCATTAGATTAATGTTTAGGTCATTTTTGGCTTCCCTAATCTTATTTTTGTCCAATTATTGTTTTTAACCTATCTTTTGCATCCAATAGGTGTGTTTGTGTCATTGGATGACATTTAGGTTATTTGCGTCCTTCCTAGGCTTATTCTTGTCCAATTAGGGTTTTCAACCAATCATTTGCATCCAATTGGTGTGTTTGTTTCATCGGACGAACATTTAGGTCTATTTCGTCCTCCTAGGTTTATTCTAGTCCAATTAAGTTTTTAAACCAATCTTGTGCATCCAATAGGAGTATTTGTGTCATTGGATGAACATTTAGGTCATTTTCGTCCTCCATATGCTTATTCTTGTCCAATTAGGGTTTTTAACCAATTTTTTGCATCCAATAAGTTCATTAGTATCATTGGATTAACATTTAGGTCATTTTCGTACTCCCAACGCTTATGCTTTCCAATTAGGGTTTTTAACCAATCTTGTGCATCCAATAGGTGTTTTCATGTCATTGGATTAACATTAAGTCATTTTCGTCCAACCTAGGCTTAATCTTGACCAATTTGGGGTTTTAATCAATGTTTTGCATCCAATAGGTGTGTTTGTGTAATTGGACGAACATTTAGGTCATTTTCTCCCTCCATAGACTTATTCAATTCCAATTATTGTTTTTAACCAATCTTGTACATCCAACATGTTCATTTGTGTCCTTGTATTAACGTTTAGGTCGTTTCGGCCTCCCAATGCTTATTTTTTCCCAATTATGGTTTTTAACCTATCTTGTGCATCCAATAGGTGTGTTTGTGTTATTTGATGAACATTTAGGTCAGTTTCGTCCTCCCTAGGCTTATTCTAGTCCAATTAGGGTTTTTAACCAATCTTGTGCTTCCAATAGGTGTGTTTGTGTCATTGGACAACATTTAAGCCATTTTTGTCCTCCATAGGCTTATTCTAGTCCAGTTATTGTTTTTAACCAATCTCGAGCATCTAATAAGTTCATTTGTGTCATTGGATTAACATTTAGGTCATTTTCGGCCACCCTTTTCTTCTTTTTTACCAATTAGGGTTTTTAACATATCTTTGGCATCCAATATGTGTGTTTGTGTCATTGGATGAACATTTAGGTCAGTATCTTCCTCCCTAGGTTTATTCTAGTCCAATTAGGGGTTTTCACCAATCTTGTGCATCCAATAAGTTCATTTGTGTCATTGAACGAACATTGAAGTCACTTTCGTCCTTCCTAGGCTTATTCTTGTCCAATTACGGTTTTCATCCAATCCTGTGCATCCAATAGGTGTGTTTGTGTCATTTGACGAACATTTAGGTTTATTTCATCCTCCAAAGGGTTATTCTAGTCGAATTATTGTTTTTAGCCAATCGTGTGCATGCAATAAGTTCATTTGTGTCATTGAATTAACGTTTAGGTCATTTCGGCCTCCCTATGCTTATTTTTGCCCAATTAGGGTTTTTAAACAATCTTGTGCATCCAATATGTGTGTTTGTGTCATTTGATGAACATTTAGGTCAGTTTCGTCGTCCCTAGGCTTATTCAAGACCTATTACGGTTTTTAACCAATTTTTTGCATCCAATAAGTTCATTGGTATCATTGGATTAACATTTAGGTCTTTTTCGTACTCCCTACGCTTATGCTAGTCCAATTAGGGTTTTTAACCAATCTTGTGCATCCAATAGGTGTGTTTGTGTCATTGGATGAACATTTAGGTCATTTTCGTCCTCCCTAGGCTTATTCTTGTCCAATTAGGGTTTTTAACCTATCTTGTGCATCCAATAGGTGTGTTTGTGTCATTGGATGAACATTTAGGTCATTTTCGTCCTCCCTAGGCTTATTCTTGTCCAATTAGGGTTTTTAACCTATCTTGTGCATCCAATAGGTGTGTTTGTGTCATTGGATGAACATTTAGGTCATTTTCGTCCTCCCTAGGCTTATTCTTGTCCAATTAGGGTTTTTAACCTATCTTGTGCATCCAATAGGTGTGTTTGTGTCATTGGATGAACATTTAGGTCATTTTCGTCCTCCCTAGGCTTATTCTTGTCCAATTAGGGTTTTTAACCTATCTTGTGCATCCAATAGGTGTGTTTGTGTCATTGGATGAACATTTAGGTCATTTTCGTCCTCCCTAGGCTTATTCTTGTCCAATTAGGGTTTTTAACCTATCTTGTGCATCCAATAGGTGTGTTTGTGTCATTGGATGAACATTTAGGTCATTTTCGTCCTCCCTAGGCTTATTCTTGTCCAATTAGGGTTTTTAACCTATCTTGTGCATCCAATAGGTGTGTTTGTGTCATTGGATGAACATTTAGGTCATTTTCGTCCTCCCTAGGCTTATTCTTGTCCAATTAGGGTTTTTAACCTATCTTGTGCATCCAATAGGTGTGTTTGTGTCATTGGATGAACATTTAGGTCATTTTCGTCCTCCCTAGGCTTATTCTTGTCCAATTAGGGTTTTTAACCTATCTTGTGCATCCAATAGGTGTGTTTGTGTCATTGGATGAACATTTAGGTCATTTTCGTCCTCCCTAGGCTTATTCTTGTCCAATTAGGGTTTTTAACCTATCTTGTGCATCCAATAGGTGTGTTTGTGTCATTGGATGAACATTTAGGTCATTTTCGTCCTCCCTAGGCTTATTCTTGTCCAATTAGGGTTTTTAACCTATCTTGTGCATCCAATAGGTGTGTTTGTGTCATTGGATGAACATTTAGGTCATTTTCGTCCTCCCTAGGCTTATTCTTGTCCAATTAGGGTTTTTAACCTATCTTGTGCATCCAATAGGTGTGTTTGTGTCATTGGATGAACATTTAGGTCATTTTCGTCCTCCCTAGGCTTATTCTTGTCCAATTAGGGTTTTTAACCTATCTTGTGCATCCAATAGGTGTGTTTGTGTCATTGGATGAACATTTAGGTCATTTTCGTCCTCCCTAGGCTTATTCTTGTCCAATTAGGGTTTTTAACCTATCTTGTGCATCCAATAGGTGTGTTTGTGTCATTGGATGAACATTTAGGTCATTTTCGTCCTCCCTAGGCTTATTCTTGTCCAATTAGGGTTTTTAACCTATCTTGTGCATCCAATAGGTGTGTTTGTGTCATTGGATGAACATTTAGGTCATTTTCGTCCTCCCTAGGCTTATTCTTGTCCAATTAGGGTTTTTAACCTATCTTGTGCATCCAATAGGTGTGTTTGTGTCATTGGATGAACATTTAGGTCATTTTCGTCCTCCCTAGGCTTATTCTTGTCCAATTAGGGTTTTTAACCTATCTTGTGCATCCAATAGGTGTGTTTGTGTCATTGGATGAACATTTAGGTCATTTTCGTCCTCCCTAGGCTTATTCTTGTCCAATTAGGGTTTTTAACCTATCTTGTGCATCCAATAGGTGTGTTTGTGTCATTGGATGAACATTTAGGTCATTTTCGTCCTCCCTAGGCTTATTCTTGTCCAATTAGGGTTTTTAACCTATCTTGTGCATCCAATAGGTGTGTTTGTGTCATTGGATGAACATTTAGGTCATTTTCGTCCTCCCTAGGCTTATTCTTGTCCAATTAGGGTTTTTAACCTATCTTGTGCATCCAATAGGTGTGTTTGTGTCATTGGATGAACATTTAGGTCATTTTCGTCCTCCCTAGGCTTATTCTTGTCCAATTAGGGTTTTTAACCAATCTTGTGCATCCAATAAGTTCATTTGTGTCATTGGATGAACATTAAGGTTATTTTCGTCATCCCTAGGATTATTCTTGTCCATTTAATGTTTTTAAACAATCTTGTGCATCCGATAGCTGGGTTTGTGTCATTGTATTCACATTTAGCTCATTTTCGTCCTCCCTAGGTTTATTCTAGTCCAATTAATGTTTTTAACCAATCTTGTGCATCCAATAGGTGTGTTTGTGTCATTGGACGAACATTTAAGTCATTTTCGTCCTCCATAGGCTTACTCTAGTCCAATTATTGTTTTTAGCCAATCTTTTGCATCTAATAAGTTCATTTCTGTCATTGGATTAATATTTAGGTCGTTTTCGGACTTCCTTTGCTTATTTTTGTCCAATTAAGGTTTTTATTCTATCTTTTGCATCCAATATGTGTGTTTGTGTAATTGGAAGAACATTTAGCTCAGTTTCGTCCTCCCTAGGCTTATTCTAGTGCAATTACGGTTTTTCACCAATCTTGTGCATCCAATAAGTTCATTTGTGTAATTGGAAGAACATTTAGGTCATTTTCGTCCTCCCATTTTAGTTTTTAATCAATCTTGTGCATCGAATAAGTTCATTTGTGTCATTGGATTAATATTTATGTCATTCTCGGCCTCCTTTTGCTTATTTTTGTC
Source organism: Cicer arietinum (assembly GCF_000331145.2). NCBI lineage: Eukaryota > Viridiplantae > Streptophyta > Magnoliopsida > Fabales > Fabaceae > Cicer > Cicer arietinum. Next base: position 1,475,174 of record NW_027339431.1, on the reverse strand, counting down.
CAATTAAGGTTTTTAACCAATCTTGTGCATCCAATATGTGTGTTTTTGTCATTGGATGAAGATTTAGGTCAATTTCGTCCTCCCTAGGCTTATTCTAGTCCAATTAGGGTTTTTCACTAATCTTCTGCATCCAATAAGTTCATTTGTGTCATTCGATGAACATTCAGGTCATTTTCGTCTTCCTAGGGCTTAATCTTGTCCAATTAGGGTTTTTAAACATTGGATGAACATTGGGTTTGTGTCATTGGATGAACATTTAGGTCATTTATGCCTCCCTAGGCTTATTCTTGTCCAATTGGGTTTTTAACCAATCTTGTGCATCCAATAAGTTCAGTTGTGTCATTGGATTAACATTTAGGTCATTTTCGTCCTCCCTAGGCTTATTCTTGTCCAATTAGGGTTTTTAACCTATCTTGTGCATCCAATAAGTTCAGTTGTGTCATTGGATTAACATTTAGGTCATTTTCGTCCTCCCTAGGCTTATTCTTGTCCAATTAGGGTTTTTAACCTATCTTGTGCATCCAATAAGTTCAGTTGTGTCATTGGATTAACATTTAGGTCATTTTCGTCCTCCCTAGGCTTATTCTTGTCCAATTAGGGTTTTTAACCTATCTTGTGCATCCAATAAGTTCAGTTGTGTCATTGGATTAACATTTAGGTCATTTTCGTCCTCCCTAGGCTTATTCTTGTCCAATTAGGGTTTTTAACCAATCTTGTGCATCCAATAGGTGTGTTTGTGTCATTGGATGAACATTTAGGTCATTTTCGTCCCCCATAGGCTTATTCTTTTCCAATTAGGGTTTTAAAAACAATTTTGTGCATCCAATAAGTTCATTTGTCTCATTGGATTAACATTTAGGTCATTTTCGTCCTCCCTAGGCTTATTCTTGTCCAATTAGGGTTTTTAACCAAGATTGTGCATCCAATAGGTGTGTTTGTGTCATTGGATGAACATTTAAGTCATTTTTGTCCTTCCTAGGCTTATTCTTGTCCAATTAGGGTTTTTAACCAAGATTGTGCATCCAATAGGTGTGTTTGTGTCATTGGATGAACATTTAAGTCATTTTTGTCCTTCCTAGGCTTATTCTTGTCCAATTAGGGTTTTTAACCAAGATTGTGCATCCAATAGGTGTGTTTGTGTCATTGGATGAACATTTAAGTCATTTTTGTCCTTCCTAGGCTTATTCTTGTCCAATTAGGGTTTTTAACCAAGATTGTGCATCCAATAGGTGTGTTTGTGTCATTGGATGAACATTTAAGTCATTTTTGTCCTTCCTAGGCTTATTCTTGTCCAATTAGGGTTTTTAACCAAGATTGTGCATCCAATAGGTGTGTTTGTGTCATTGGATGAACATTTAAGTCATTTTTGTCCTTCCTAGGCTTATTCTTGTCCAATTAGGGTTTTTAACCAAGATTGTGCATCCAATAGGTGTGTTTGTGTCATTGGATGAACATTTAAGTCATTTTTGTCCTTCCTAGGCTTATTCTTGTCCAATTAGGGTTTTTAACCAAGATTGTGCATCCAATAGGTGTGTTTGTGTCATTGGATGAACATTTAAGTCATTTTTGTCCTTCCTAGGCTTATTCTTGTCCAATTAGGGTTTTTAACCAAGATTGTGCATCCAATAGGTGTGTTTGTGTCATTGGATGAACATTTAAGTCATTTTTGTCCTTCCTAGGCTTATTCTTGTCCAATTAGGGTTTTTAACCAAGATTGTGCATCCAATAGGTGTGTTTGTGTCATTGGATGAACATTTAAGTCATTTTTGTCCTTCCTAGGCTTATTCTTGTCCAATTAGGGTTTTTAACCAAGATTGTGCATCCAATAGGTGTGTTTGTGTCATTGGATGAACATTTAAGTCATTTTTGTCCTTCCTAGGCTTATTCTTGTCCAATTAGGGTTTTTAACCAAGATTGTGCATCCAATAGGTGTGTTTGTGTCATTGGATGAACATTTAAGTCATTTTTGTCCTTCCTAGGCTTATTCTTGTCCAATTAGGGTTTTTAACCAAGATTGTGCATCCAATAGGTGTGTTTGTGTCATTGGATGAACATTTAAGTCATTTTTGTCCTTCCTAGGCTTATTCTTGTCCAATTAGGGTTTTTAACCAAGATTGTGCATCCAATAGGTGTGTTTGTGTCATTGGATGAACATTTAAGTCATTTTTGTCCTTCCTAGGCTTATTCTTGTCCAATTAGGGTTTTTAACCAAGATTGTGCATCCAATAGGTGTGTTTGTGTCATTGGATGAACATTTAAGTCATTTTTGTCCTTCCTAGGCTTATTCTTGTCCAATTAGGGTTTTTAACCAAGATTGTGCATCCAATAGGTGTGTTTGTGTCATTGGATGAACATTTAAGTCATTTTTGTCCTTCCTAGGCTTATTCTTGTCCAATTAGGGTTTTTAACCAAGATTGTGCATCCAATAGGTGTGTTTGTGTCATTGGATGAACATTTAAGTCATTTTTGTCCTTCCTAGGCTTATTCTTGTCCAATTAGGGTTTTTAACCAAGATTGTGCATCCAATAGGTGTGTTTGTGTCATTGGATGAACATTTAAGTCATTTTTGTCCTTCCTAGGCTTATTCTTGTCCAATTAGGGTTTTTAACCAAGATTGTGCATCCAATAGGTGTGTTTGTGTCATTGGATGAACATTTAAGTCATTTTTGTCCTTCCTAGGCTTATTCTTGTCCAATTAGGGTTTTTAACCAAGATTGTGCATCCAATAGGTGTGTTTGTGTCATTGGATGAACATTTAAGTCATTTTTGTCCTTCCTAGGCTTATTCTTGTCCAATTAGGGTTTTTAACCAAGATTGTGCATCCAATAGGTGTGTTTGTGTCATTGGATGAACATTTAAGTCATTTTTGTCCTTCCTAGGCTTATTCTTGTCCAATTAGGGTTTTAAACCAATCCTGTGCATCCAATAGTTTGTTTGTGTTATTGGACGAACATTTAGGTGTATTTCATCCTCCATAGGCTTATTCTAGTCCAATCATTGTTTTTGACCAATCTTGTGCATGCAATAAGTTCATTTGTGTCATTGAATTAACGTTTAGGTCATTACGGCCTCCCTATGCTTATTTTTGCCCAATTATGGTTTTTAACATATCTTTTGCATCCAATATGTGTGTTTGTGTCATTTGATGAACATTTAGGTCTGTTTCGTCCTCCCTAGGCTTATTCTAGTCCTATTACGGTTTTTAACCAATCTTGTGCATCCAATAAGTTCATTTGTGTCATTGGATGAACATTAAGGTTATTTTCGTCATCCCTAGGATTATTCTTGTCCATTTAATGTTTTTAAACAATCTTGTGCATCCGATAGCTGGGTTTGTGTCATTGTATTCACATTTAGCTCATTTTCGTCCTCCCTAGGTTTATTCTAGTCCAATTAATGTTTTTAACCAATCTTGTGCATCCAATAGGTGTGTTTGTGTCATTGGACGAACATTTAAGTCATTTTCGTCCTCCATAGGCTTACTCTAGTCCAATTATTGTTTTTAGCCAATCTTTTGCATCTAATAAGTTCATTTCTGTCATTGGATTAATATTTAGGTCGTTTTCGGACTAATTAGGGTTTCTAACAAATTTTTTGCATCCAATAAGTTCATTTGTGTCGTTGGATTAATATTTAGGTCATTTTCGTCCTCCCTATGCTTATTCTTGTCCAATTAGGGTTTTTAACCAAGATTGTGCATCCAATAGGTGTGTTTGTGTCATTGGATTCACATTTAGGTCATTTTAGTTCTCCCTTGCCTTACACTTGTCCAATTAAGGTTTTTAACCAATTTTGTGCATCAAATAGGTGTGTTTGTAACATTGGATTAACATTTAGGTCATATTCTGTTGGACTTTAGTCCTCTTAATCCTAGTTTTGACATAATTAACAAACATACAATGTTCATACATCATATGGTAAATCTAACATTTTAATTGAGCAAGATTTCCGGAACAACAATCCAATCCTACACACTTGAAACAAATTGCTTGGAACACAAGAAATCAACAAAAGTTGAATTTTGACTAAGTAAATCGATTGGGAAATCGATTTCATAACAAGGGTGTAAGGAAACATAATTGTTTGTGATTGTATAATCGATTGGGCAATCGACTGACCCAATTAGAAATGAAAACTGCACAAGTCAATGGCACCCTGTTTTACAGGCTAATCGATTGACAAATCGATTGTACATTTCACAAAGTAAACCTGATTGAAACAAATCGATTGGGAAATCGATTGTACAAGTCACAGTAACACTCCAGTTTTGAGGGTAATCGATTGGCAAATCGATTGCTTAAGTACTATTTGCAAAATAACTTCACCTGTGACAAACACAATCGATTGGACAATCTATTGTGAAAATTTCAATCATGTTAAGTTTGGTTGCAATCGATTCGGACATCGATTGAACTAAACATCTGGTAAGAACTTTTCAGGCAAATACACACAAATCGATTGGCACGTCGATTAACATCAAAATAGCTGAGTCACTGACTTGAACACAATCGATTGGCAAATCGATTGAAAGAACTTTTTGAAATCACAGTGAACTTTGAGCTTGTGGCCAAATCGATTATGTGACTTAGTAATCGATTAGGTAATCGATTGATGTGACTTTATCATTGGAACAAAACATCTAACATTGATTACGCAATCGATTCATATAAGTCTGCACATAATTTACTGAAAAGTGTTTTTAAAATAATCGATTGATAAATCGATTAGTTTATGTAGTTTCAAGATTAAAGAAAAACAAAACTCGCGATAATCGATTGGCAAATCGATTAGGAATGTTTTATAACTTTAATAAATCGATTGGTAAATCGATTTAGTAGTTGTTTTTTTTAGAAACTATATAAACTGTCTTTCAATCTTTTTCTCACAACTTTTTAAAACTTTGATAACAATCTGATACTGCTTTTTCAGATCAAGACCAAAAGATTATCCATAATCATTGAGAGAGCTGAAAAAGTATTCTTGAGAGAAAAGACAATGTTCTCATGAACAATCCTTGAATATCCAGATTCGTGAGAAGTCACATTGATCAAGATTGAAGACTTCTTTTTGTTCTTCTTTTATTCAGTTTGTAATAATACTTTGAAAAGAAACGAAAGCGAGAAAGCCAGCTTGAAACTGGTGGCTACCTTCTTGAGTGACAGAGCTCAACAAGAAGGAGTCGTACTTTGATTCTGTGTTAGACTGCTGAGTGTCTACAAGGATCAGAGGGTGATCAATAGGAAAGAGATCATTAGAGATAGATAGGTTTCGGGGATGAAACTGGACAATTTGTAATCGATTCTTTCTATTGGAGAAGAAAATCTGAAATCCGATTGGATTGTCAAGACTGGATGTAGGTTGTCCGATTAGATGCATGTTAAACATATTCTGTGTTAGGTAATATTGTTTAAACTGGAAATTTGACTCGCATGCATCTTGGTTAATCTCTTATCAATCTACTTGTAATTGCTAATCTTGTATGCCGCAATTTAATTCCGCTGTGTGTATGAAATTGATTTAATTTCTTAAAGAACTGATACATTCCGATTATTTCGAGGTCATAATAATCAACATATTCGTCCTCCCTAGGCTTATTCTAGTCCAATTATTGTTTTTAACCAATCTTGTGCATCTAATAAGTTCATTTGTGTCATTGGATGAACATTCAGTCATTTTCGTTCTCCCAAGGCTTACTCTTGTCCAATTAGGGATTTTAAACAATCTTGTGCATCCAATAGGTGTATTTGTGTCATTCGATGAACATTTAGGTCATTTTCGTCCTCCATAGGCTTATTCTTGTCCAATTGGATTTTTAACCAATCTTGTGCATCATATATGTTCATTTGTGTCATTGGAATCACATTTAGGTCATTTTCGGCCTCCGTAGGCTTATTCTTGTCCAATTAGGGTTTTTAACCAATCTTTTGCATCCAATAGGTGTGTTTGTGTCGTTGGATTCACATTTAGGTCATTTTCGTCCTCCCTATGCTTATTCTTGTTCAATTAGGGTTTTTAACCAAGATTGTGAATCCAATAGGTGTGTTTGTGTCATTGGATTCACATTTAGGTCATTTTAGTTCTCCCTTGCCTTACAGTTGTCCAATTAGGATTTTTAACCAAATTTGTGCATCAAATAGGTGTGTTTGTAACATTGGATTAACATTTAGGTCATATTCGTCCTCCCTAGGCTTATTCTTGTGCAATTAGTGTTTTTAACCACTTTTGTGCATCCATTGATATTGCTCTGATGCTGCAGAAGAATTCTTTAGGGTATCAAACTGCAAGTCAGCAAAAGAAATGTGGGACATTCTTCAAGAAACACATGAAGGAACCACAGATGTGAAAAGAGCTCGTGTAAACACACTTATGCACGAATACGAATTATTCAGCATGAAGAAAGACGAACCAATCAGCGATCTGCAGACCAGATCACACACATTGTGAACAATCTTCACGCACTGGGAAAACAAGTGGACAACGAACAGCAGATCGGAAAAATTATGAGGTGTCTAACCAGAGAATGGCAGCCCAAAATAACTGCCATAGCTGAATCTAAAGATCTAGCAAAGATGACAACAGCAACATTGTTTAGAAAACTAAGGGAACATGAAATGGAACTGCATCGGCTGGACGAATCAGAAATGGAAAGCAGGAAAAAGAAAGGATTATCCTTGAAGGTTCAAGCCCATCAATCGAAAACTGAATCAGATAGCTGCTCAGATCAATCCAGTAGTGAATCTGAAGAGCCGGAAATCGGGTTGCTTGTCAAGAAATTTAAGAAATTTCTGAAGAAGAAAGACAACAAATTCAGAAAACCATCTAGCTCCAAGACTACTGACAACAAGACCATTACATGCTATGAATGTGGTAAAACTGGTCACATAAAGTCAGAATGCTACAAATTGCAAAACAAGAATAGAGCTACAAAATCAAAAGGCAAGGAACCAGTCACCAAAACCAGAAAAGCTTATATTGCATGGAATGATAACGATGAATCCTCTGCATCTTCTGATGAAGAAGAAGTCAACTTGTGTCTCATGGCAGATACAAATTCAGAATCAGAAAATGAGGTTAGTTCACAATCTAATCCAACATATGATGAGCTACAAGAAGCTTTCAATGAACTGCATGATGACTATGTGAAATCCATAAAACAGTTGTTAAGCACAAAGAAAATGCTTGAACAAATGAATATTGAACATAAAGAAATTGAAAATTTATGTGAACAACTGAAAAAGGATTCACAAGAAAAATCTGCAAAGTGCATTGAACTTGAAAATACTGTTGCATCATTAAAATCTGATTTATTAAATTTTGCAAATAGTAAAGATAAGCTAAATGTCATACTTAGCAATCAAAGACATGTTCATGAAAAATCTGGTTTAGGATATACACCAAATATGCATGTCAAAAGAAAAAATAAAAACAGATCTGGTATTGGTTATATGCAAACCAGAAATGTCAAACATGGTCAAAAATCTGCTATTGCTAAGAGTATGTATGACATCTTTACTAAACCAAATAAACATTCATCCTTTGATGGCAGATGTCATTTCTGTTGCAGAAAGGGACATTTTGTGTCTAATTGCAAATTTAAAAAATTAGCCAATCAAGGATGGAAGCTAGTTTGGATAGAAAAGAAATCTGTGTTTGACACTAACCAACCAGGACCCAATTTAAATTGGGGACCTAAAACAAAATTCTGATTTTGTATTGCAGGTGTGCTTGACATCCACGAAACACTCATGGTATCTAGATAGCGGATGCTCAAAGCACATGACTGGTGACAAATCCAAATTCCTGAACCTGACATTAAAGGAAGGAGGCTTTGTCAAATATGGTGATAACAACAGAGGAAAAATCATTGGAATTGGTGATGTAGGCGATGAATCAACTGCAGTAATCAAAAATGTGCTATATGTTGAAGGATTAAAGCACAACTTACTGAGTATAAGCCAGCTATGTGACAAAGGTTTTCAAGTAAGTTTTTCATCACAATCTTGCATTATTGAGCATAAAGATGACAAACACATAAAGCTAATTGGGGACAGAATCAACAACATTTACATGTTGGATTTCAATTCTGTACCTAGTGCTGTATGCTGCTTGTTATCCAACTCAGATGAAACATGGCTTTGGCATAAAAGAATTGCTCATATACACATAAATCATTTGAATAAACTTGTCAGCAAACAGTTAGTCTTAGGTCTACCAAATAGGAAGTTCTCTAAAGATAGACTGTGTGATGCATGTGAGAAAAGTAAACTGGTTAAGACTCCATTTCCCTCTATAGACTTGGTTAGAACAAATAGAGTTTTACAACTAGTTCACATGGACCTTTTTGGACCTGCCCAAGTTAAGAGTTTAGGTGGAAACCTGTATGGATATGTGCTGGTTGATGATTATTCTAGATTCACATGGACTTACTTTTTAGCTCATAAAAGTGATACATTCTCTGTTTTCAAAAAGTTTGCTGCTTTAGTACAAAATGAGAATGATTTGAAAATTGTTTCAATAAAAAGTGATCATGGAGGTGAATTCCAAAATGATCTTTTTCAAAATTATTGTGAATCAAATGGAATCAACCACATCTATTCAGCCCCTAGGACACCACAGCAGAATGGGGTAGTGGAGAGGAAAAATAGATCCCTAGAAGAGTTAGCTAGGACCATGCTTAAGGACTCCAACCTACCTAAGTACTTTTGGGCAGATGCAATTAGTACAGCCACCCATGTTGTGAATAGAGTTCTCATTAGGCCCCTGCTTAGGAAAACACCCTATGAGCTTTACAAGGGTAGAAAACCAAACCTGTCCTACTTTAGAATCTTTGGTTGTAAGTGCTTTGTTTTGAACAATGGCAAAGAACACCTAGGAAAGTTTGACCCTAAGGCAGATGAAGGTATCTTTTTAGGATATTCCCAAACTAGTAAGGCCTATAGAATCTACAACAAAAGAACAAAAACCATAGAAGAGTCAGTTCATGTAAAGTTTGATGAATCTTTTACAGAAAACTTGAACAAAACTCCTTCTAAGGTTAATGATATTTTGGATGATGTTGTAGAATCTGAACCCCTAGAACAACCTATAGCTGATCCTCCAACTAGTGCAGACCCTATAGAACCTATAGAAACCAGTGAGTTACCTAAGGAATGGAGATTCAATAGAAACCACCCCTTAGACAACATCATAGGTGACATCTCTAGAGGTGTGTCAACTAGAGGAAACCTTAGAGAGTTCTGCAACCTCACAGCCTTTGTGTCTCAGATTGAACCTAAGAACATTAAGGAAGCCCTTTTAGATAGTGAGTGGATACTTGCTATGCAAGAGGAGTTAAACCAGTTTGAGAGGAACAAAGTGTGGAACTTGGTACCTAGGCCAGAGGGTAAGCATGTTATAGGAACTAGGTGGGTGTTCAGAAATAAGTTAGATGAGAATGGTGTGATAACTAGGAATAAAGCCAGATTAGTTGCAAAGGGTTATAGTCAAGAGGAGGGAATAGACTTTGATGAGACCTATGCCCCAGTAGCTAGACTAGAAGCCATAAGAATTTTATTGGCTTATGCATGTATCATGGACTTCAATCTATATCAAATGGATGTGAAGAGTGCCTTTCTCAATGGAGACCTCCAAGAGGAAGTTTTTGTGAGTCAAACACCAGGTTTTGAAAATCCAGATTTTCCTAACCATGTGTATAAACTCTCAAAGGCCCTCTATGGGTTGAAACAAGCTCCAAGAGCTTGGTATGAGAAACTCAGCACTTTCCTCATTCAACAAAATTTTTCTAGAGGAAATGTTGATAAGACACTCTTTACAAAAACTATTGAAAATGACATCTTGCTGGTCCAAATTTATGTTGATGACATTATATTTGGATCAACAAATGACAAGCTTTGCAAAGAATTTGAAAACTTGATGAAAGGTAAATTTGAAATGTCAATGATGGGTGAACTATCATATTTCTTGGGATTTCAAATTAACCAAACCAAGCAAGGCATTTTCATTAGTCAATCCAAATATTGTTCTGATTTGATAAAGAAATTTAACTTTGATAAACTTAAGTCCATTGATACACCCATGAGTCAAGGAAATTTCTTAGACCGAGATGAGAAGGGTAAGCCTGTAGATGTCACTAGATTTCGTGGTATGATTGGATCTCTGCTCTACCTTACAGCAAGCCGACCAGATATTATGTTCAGTGTTTGTATGTGTGCAAGGTATCAATCGAATCCGAAGGAATCTCACCTCACTGCAGTAAAGAGAATTTTCAGATACTTGGTAGGTACTAAAAGTCTTGGTTTGTGGTATCCAAAAGGTTCAACATGTACTTTGGTTGGGTATTCAGACTCAGATTTTGCTGGTTGTAAACTTGACAGAAAAAGCACTTCAGGTACATGTCATCTACTTGGTAATTCTCTAGTGTCCTGGTTTAGTAAGAAGCAAACAAGTATTGCTTTGTCTACTGCAGAAGCCGAATACATAGCAGCTGGGAGCTGTTGTGCTCAAATCTTGTGGATGAAACAGCACCTAATGGACTTTGGTGTTGATTTGGGAACAGTGCCGATCATGTGTGACAACACCAGTGCTATCAGCATAACAAAGAACCCAGTAATGCATTCAAGGACAAAACATATTGAGGTAAGGCATCACTTCATAAGAGATCATTTTCAGAATGGAGTCATCAAACTTGAATATGTGAATACTACAGAACAACTAGCAGATATCTTCACGAAAGCATTACCAAAAGAAAGCTTTTTGAACATAAGGATGAAACTAGGGATCATTGATCCTAGTGAGATATAAGTTTTTTTGTGATTTTGGTATTTATCAGTGAAGGTTTCCAGATTAATCGAGTTGGAAATCGATTACTTGATGAAAAATGTTTATAAAATCGATTTGGAAATCGATTTGGTTAGCCCAGAGTTCAGATTTTTGGAAAATATTGTGTAAAAATCCCGAGCATCGATTTGGAAATCGATTGATTCAGTGTTCAGTTTTTAACATGTGGGACAATCGATTTGGACATCGATTTAGTAAAACGGAAAATCGATTTGGGAATCGATTAGGAATATGACCGTTGCGAATTTTTAACTAGCCGTTGGACTTCATAATTACGAAATCGATTAAGGATTCGGTGTAACGGTAACCCAATCGATTTGGCAATCGATTGACAAGGGTTAAAGTATAAAAAGGAAAGGACAAAATCGATTTCTTCATCCCAGTTTTCCAGAAAGCTTCAGTTTTTCACTCGATCTGCGTTATTGCTCTGCATATTCTTCAGGTTATTCATTCTATCTACCTACATTCAATCAATTATTTTGTGATTATGGCTCGTGTAAAGCAAACTCAGGCACACACTCCCTCACCATCTTCATCCTC
>NW_027339431.1:1448565-1463296 GCF_000331145.2 Cicer arietinum | reverse complement strand
GCACCAAAGGAAAAGGAGGCACAACCCTCTATACCAACAGACTTTGTAAAGAGAAAAATCCATGAGGCGAGAACTATGGATTTTGCATACTTTGATAATGTTGATTTCACGTTTCAGAATCATCTCAGATTTCATGGACTTGAGAGCTTTCTTTCATCTACACTTGATAGTTACCCAAGGCTGATAAGGGAATTTTACTCTACTTTCAAGTTGACTGAAGAAGGGTTTACTGCTCCAGTTAAAGGAAAAGGGATTGCTATGTCCTTTGATGATTTCTCTACCTTGTCAGGATTGCGAGAACTATGGATTTTGCATACTTTGATAATGTTGATTTCACGTTTCAGAATCATCTCAGATTTCATGGACTTGAGAGCTTTCTTTCATCTACACTTGATAGTTACCCAAGGCTGATAAGGGAATTTTACTCTACTTTCAAGTTGACTGAAGAAGGGTTTACTGCTCAAGTTAAAGGAAAAAGGATTGCTATGTCCTTTGATGATTTCTCTACCTTGTCAGGATTGCCATTTTACGGCAAGTCTATCGATCGCAACTCGGAAGCTGATACGACTGACGAAGGTTGGGAAGAGTGTATTGACAGGCATACAACAGTAAAGGACCTGATGATCGATGGGTTCGTTGAATCTATGTCATTGCCCATTGGTCAAATGAAGGTACGACATAGGATGTTGATGTACACACTTACTCGTATGCTTGTACCAAGATCAGGAAACCATGCAGTAGTCCAGAAGTTGGACATACTACTGTTATGGGGATTATCTAAAGAGCTAAGGATGAGTTGGACTTGGATTGTGCTAAGCCACATGCTGGAAGCTTCTCAGAGCAAGCTTATGTTACCTTATCCACAACTGATCACTAAGATTCTTAAACATTTCAAGGTTTCATTTGGTAATGAAGAATCTGCAAAAACCACTCTAGTTTTTGGAGAATCAATTGTAAATCAAATGCAATTGAAAAGGTTACACGGAATTTGGATAAGACCTCAGCCTGCTGTTGAACCAGCACAGCCTCAGCCACAACCTCAGCCTCAACCTGCAACTGCACCAGCCACTCCTGATTTTGTTGCCAAAATAATGGAATTCATTGAAGCTCAAATGGCACACAATGCCAAGACGCTAGAATCACAGGATGTGGATGCGATTCAAGCACACTTAGGCATCAAGCTGTCGTTTGAAGACATCGCAGACATGGGTCGTCAAGCAGCAGAAGAACCTAACTCGGATCCCCTAGATCACCCTGAGACTCACGTTGAGGAGACACCTGCTGAGGGTAATACAGCGGTCTCAACCTCTCCCGTAGATAATAGTGAGGACCAGCCTAGACTAGGAGATTAGGAGTTTTAGGATCTGTGTTGTTTTGCTATGACTTGTTGTACTCATTTGATCAATACTGAATTTAAAACTTTTATTTCATTTCTCTCTGAATTCATTTATCTTAATCATTTGATGTGCTCATTAACTGCTAGGATTGTCTTTGATCTGATACACATGAATTTCATTGCTCTGATATACAATGTTATATGATTTCAACCCCAATGCTTATGTTCTTTAACATAGGGGGAGGAATTGTTTTCTGCCTTTTTGCCTTAACTGACAAAGGGGGAGAAAAATTATAACTTGATAATGCTTGTTGTTGCATTGTTTTTTATACACTGATGATTTTGATCTGATACCTGATAATGTAATAAATAATGTAATAATACTCTGATTTTGATAAATAGCACTTGTACTGTTATGCTCTGATCTGATACACTGTTTTTATGATCCAATAATGGTACATATATGATGCTATGAAATGTTGTTAATGTTATGTCTTGAAATGCTCAAGTTAAAATTGTATGATTGTCACTTATGAAAAAAGGGGGAGATTGTTGGACTTTAGTCCTCTTAATCCTAGTTTTGACATAATTAACAAACATACAATGTTCATACATCATATGATAAATCTAACATTTTAATTGAGCAAGATTTCAGGAACAACAATCCAATCCTACACACTTGAAACAAATTGCTTGGAAAACAAAAAATCAACAAAAGTTGAATTTTGACTTAGTAAATCGATTGGGAAATCGATTTCATAACAAGGGTGTAAGGAAACATAACTGTTTGTGATTGTATAATCAATTAGGCAATCGACTGACACAATTAGAAATGAAAACTGCACAAGTCAGTGAGACCCTGTTTTACAGGCTAATCGATTGACAAATCGATTGTACACTTCACAAAGTAAACCTGATTGAAACAAATCGATTGGGAAATCGATTGTACAAGTCACAGTGACACTCCAGTTTTGAGGGTAATCGATTGCTTAAGTACTATTTGCAAAATAACTTCATCTGTTACAAACACAATCGATTGGACAATCTATTGTGAAAATTTCAATTATATTAAGTTTGGTTGCAATCGATTGAACTAAACATCTGGTAAGAACTTTTCAGACAAATACACACAAATCGATTGGCACGTCGATTAACATCAAAATAGCTGAGTCACTGTCTTGAACACAATCGATTGGCAAATCGATTGAAAGAACTTTTTGAAATAACAGTGAACTTTGAGCTTGTGACCAAATCGATTCTGAGTATTTGGAAATCGATTATGTGACTTAGTAATCGATTAGGTAATCGATTGATGTGACTTTATCATTGGAACAAAACATCTAACATCGATTACACAATCGATTCATATAAGTCTGCACATAATTTACTGAAAAGTGTTTTAAAAAGAATCGATTGATAAATCGATTAGTTTATGTAGTTTCAAGATTAAAGAAAAACAAGACTCGCGATAATCGATTGGCAAATCGATTAGGCATGTTTTATAACTTTAATAAATCGATTGGTAAATCGATTTAGTAGTTGTTTTTTTAGAAACTATATAAACTGTCTTTCAATCTTTTTCTCACAACTTTTTAAAACTTTGATAACAATCTGATACTGCTTTTTCAGATCAAGACCAAAAGATTATCCATAATCATTGAGAGAGCTGAAAAAGTATTCTTGAGAGAAAAGACAATGTTCTCATGAACAATCCTTGAATATCCAGATTCGTCAGAAGTCACATTGATCAAGATTGAAGACTTCTTTTTGTTCTTCTAGTCTTATTCTAGTCCGATTAGGGTTTTTCGTTCTCCCTATGCTTATTCTAGTCCGATTAGGGTTTTTAACCAATCTTGTGCATCCAATAGGAGGGTTTGTGTCATTGGATTAACATTTAGGTCATATTCATCCTCCCAAGGCTTATTCTAGTCCAAATAGGGTTTTTAAACAATCTTGTGTATCAAATAGGGTCATTTGTATCGTTGGATTAACATTTAGGTAATTTTCTTCCTCCCTTGGCTTATTCTAGTCCAATTAGGGTTTTTCAGCAATCTTGTGCATCAAATAGGTGTGTTTGTGTCATTGGATTAACATTTAGGTCATTTTCGTCTAGTCTTATTCGGTCCATTTATGGTTTTTAACCAATCTTGTGCAACCAATAAGTTCTTTTGTTTCATTGCATTAACATTTCGGTCTTTTTCGTCCTTCCTAGGTTTAGTCTTTTCCAAATATGGTTTTTAACCAATCTTGTGCATCTAATAGGAGTGTTTGTGTCATTGGATTAACATTTTGGTCATTTTCGTCTTCCCTAGGCTTATTCGGTCCAATTAGGGTTTTTAACCAATCTTGTGCATCCAATAAGTTCGTTTGTGTCATTAAATTAACATTTCGGTCATTTTTGTCCTCCCTAGACTTATTCTTGTCCAATTAGGGTTTTTAACCAATCTTGTGCATCCAATAGGTGTGTTTGTGTCATTTGATTAACATTTAGGACATTTTTGTCCTCCTATGCTTATTCGAGTCCAATTAGGGTTTTTAACCAATCTTGTCCATCCAATAAGTTCATTTGTGTCATTGGATTAACATTTAGTTCATTTTCGTCCCCCTTGGGCTTATTCTTGTCTAATTAGGGGTTTTATGCTAATCTTTGTGTGGTATTCTCTATCCCATCTCTTTATTTGATTGATTAACTAAGATAAAATACAAACTGATTTCTGTTTTAAGCTAATCAAGGAATGTTCTCTGTTTTATAATAATATCAAGAACGTTCTCCGTTTCTCTATTTTCTTAACCAAGATCAATCTTGAGTTATTTTCTTAAGTTTTAAACAGAATTTTTAAAAGGAAGATTTACAATTCAAACCCCCCTTCCTTGTAAATCGACATTGCTACTTCAATTGGCATCAGAGCTTGGTCTCTAGAAAGATAAAAAAACACCTAACAAGTGCTAGAGAAAAGATCTAGAAGAATGTCGAAAGCAAAGTACAATGTTGAAGGAGGATCCTCAAACAGACCACCATTTTTTGATAGATCTGATTACTATTTTTGGAAAAACAAAATGCAGCTGTTTCTAAAGTCTCAAGACACAGGAATGTGGGGCATCATTACAGATGGAGACTTCACACCAAGAGTTGGACAATCTATTGTACAAGTCACAGTGACACCCCAGTTTTAAGGGTAATCGATTGGCAAATCGATTGCTTAAATATCTTTGCAAAATAACTTTCCCTGTGACAAACACAATCGATTGGACAATCTATTGTGTGAAATTTCAATCAAGTCAAGTTTGGTTGCAATCGATTGGGAAATCGATTGAACTAAACCCCAGGTAAGAACGTTTTCAGACAAATACATACAAATCGATTGGCACGTCGATTAACATCAAAATAGCTGAGTCACTGACTTAAACACAATCGATTGGCAAATCGATTGAAAGATCTTTTGAAATCTCAGTGAACTCTGAGCTTGTGGCCAAATCGATTCTGAGTATTTGTTAATCGATTATGAAGACTAAATAAATCGATTACTATGACGATTGATATGTGTTTTATTTTGAACATAACATCTGCAATCGATTACGAAATCGATGCATATCAGTCTTAACATAATCACTGAAAAATGTTGTTTAAAGAATCGATTGGTAAATCGATTGGCTTATATAGTTTCAAGATTCAAGAAAAACAAGACACACGATAATCGATTGGCAAATCGATTAGACTGGTTTTATCACTTTAAGAAATCGATTGGTAAATCGATTGATTAATATGTTTTTCAGAAACTATATAAACTGTCTTCAATCACTCTTTCAATAACAATTTGAAAAACACTTTGAATATTCGTGATATACAAAAGAACTCTCAATAACACTTGGTTAATACACTGAGATTGCTTTTTCAGATCATAGTAAAAGAGATTATCAACAATCAATAAGAGAGTTGGAAAAGTGATCTTGAAAGACAAGGCTTCTCATGAACAATCTTTGAATATCCAGAATTGTGAGAAGCCACATTGACCATGATTGAAGACTACTTTTTGTTCTTCCTTTATTCTGTTTGTAATAATACTTTTGAAACAAAAACTAAAGCGAGAAAAGCCAGCTAGAAACTGGTGGCTACTTTCTTGGGTGAGAGTGCTCAACAAGAAAGAGTCGTACTTTGATTCTGTGTTAGATTGCTGAGTATCTACAAGGATCAGAGGGTGATCAATAGGAAAGAGATCATTAAGATAGATAGGTTTCGGGGAGGAAACTGGACAATCTGTAATTGATTCTTTCTATTGGAGAAGAAAATCTGAAATCCGTTTGGATTGTCAGGACTGGATGTAGGTTGTCAAGTTGACAACTGAACCAGTATAAATTCTTGGTGCAATCTTCTCTAACCCTTAACTCCTTTAATTTTCTATCTTGCAATATCTGTATATGTGATTAATATTAGATGCATGTTAAACATATTCTGTGATAAGTAATATTGTTTAATCTGATAGTTTTGACTTGCATGCATCTTAAAACTTGCTAATCTTGTATGCCACAATTTAATTTCCGCTGTGTGTATGAAATTGATTTAATTTCATAAAGAACTGATACATTCTGATATATTCCGCTTATTACGATGTCGTACCAACCAACAATTGGCCTCAGAGCCTAACTTTTCGAGAGGTAACACTCATAAAAGCACTATGGCCTCAGACGATTTTCTGGGAGAAGGCGCATCGTTAGCAAGACCTCCAGCTTTCAACGGAACAGCTTATATGTACTGGAAGCACATGATGCTGATCTTCCTGGAAGCCAGTGGCATAGACATCCTTGACGCTGTTGAAAACGGTCCATATATTCCCAAGATTGCAGGAACAAATGACTCAATGATTCTCAAGCCTAGAGCCGACTGGTCAGATGATGACAAGAAAAAGGTAGGTTATAATGCTAAGGCTAAGAACATTATAACATCTGCTCTTTGTGCAGAAGAATTTTTTAGAGTGTCAAACTGCAAGTCAGCAAAAGAAATGTGGGACATTCTTCAAGAAACACATGAAGGAACCACAGACGTGAAGAGAGCTCGCGTAAACACACTGATGCACGAATATGAATTATTCAGCATGAAAAGGGACGAATCCATCAGTGATCTGCAAACCAGATTCACACACATTGTGAATAATCTTCATGCATTGGGAAAGCAAGTGGATAACGAACAACAGATTGGAAAAATAATGAGATGTCTAACCAGAGAATGGCAGCCAAAGATAACAACCATAGCAGAATCTAAAGATCTAGCAAAGATGACGACTGCAACTTTGTTTGGTAAACTAAGAGAACACGAAATGGAATTACATCGACTGGACGAATCAGAGATGGAAAGCCGCAAAAAGAAAGGACTATCCCTGAAGGTTCAAGCCCAGCAATCGAAAACTGAATCAGATAGCTGCTCAGATCAATCCAGTAGTGAATCTGAAGAGCCGGAAATCGGGTTGCTTGTCAAGAAATTCAAGAAGTTTCTGAAGAAGAAAGACAACAAATTCAGAAAACCATCTAGCTCCAAGACTACTGACAACAAGACCATTACATGCTATGAATGTGGTAAAACTGGTCACATAAAGTCAGAATGCTACAAATTGCAAAACAAGAATAGAGCTACAAAATCAAAAGGCAAGGAACCAGTCACCAAAACCAGAAAAGCTTATATTGCATGGAATGATAACGATGAATCCTCTGCATCTTCTGATGAAGAAGAAGTCAACTTGTGTCTCATGGCAGATACAAATTCAGAATCAGAAAATGAGGTTAGTTCACAATCTAATCCAACATATGATGAGCTACAAGAAGCTTTCAATGAACTGCATGATGACTATGTGAAATCCATAAAACAGTTGTTAAGCACAAAGAAAATGCTTGAACAAATGAATGTTGAGCATAAAGAAATTGAAAATTTATGTGAACAACTGAAAAAGGATTCACAAGAAAAATCTGCAAAGTGCATTGAACTTGAAAATACTGTTGCATCATTAAAATCTGATTTATTAAATTTTGCAAATAGTAAAGATAAGCTAAATGTCATACTTAGCAATCAAAGACATGTTCATGAAAAATCTGGTTTAGGATATACACCAAATATGCATGTCAAAAGAAAAAATAAAAACAGATCTGGTATTGGTTATATGCAAACCAGAAATGTCAAACATGGTCAAAAATCTGCTATTGCTAAGAGTATGTATGACATCTTTACTAAACCAAATAAACATTCATCCTTTGATGGCAGATGTCATTTCTGTTGCAGAAAGGGACATTTTGTGTCTAATTGCAAATTTAAAAAATTAGCCAATCAAGGATGGAAGCTAGTTTGGATAGAAAAGAAATCTGTGTTTGACACTAACCAACCAGGACCCAATTTAAATTGGGGACCTAAAACAAAATTCTGATTTTGTATTGCAGGTGTGCTTGACATCCACGAAACACTCATGGTATCTAGATAGCGGATGCTCAAAGCACATGACTGGTGACAAATCCAAATTCCTGAACCTGACATTAAAGGAAGGAGGCTTTGTCAAATATGGTGATAACAACAGAGGAAAAATCATTGGAATTGGTGATGTAGGCGATGAATCAACTGCAGTAATCAAAAATGTGCTATATGTTGAAGGATTAAAGCACAACTTACTGAGTATAAGCCAGCTATGTGACAAAGGTTTTCAAGTAAGTTTTTCATCACAATCTTGCATTATTGAGCATAAAGATGACAAACACATAAAGCTAATTGGGGACAGAATCAACAACATTTACATGTTGGATTTCAATTCTGTACCTAGTGCTGTATGCTGCTTGTTATCCAACTCAGATGAAACATGGCTTTGGCATAAAAGAATTGCTCACATACACATAAATCATTTGAATAAACTTGTCAGCAAACAGTTAGTCTTAGGTCTACCAAATAGGAAGTTCTCTAAAGATAGACTGTGTGATGCATGTGAGAAAAGTAAACTGGTTAAGACTCCATTTCCCTCTATAGACTTGGTTAGAACAAATAGAGTTTTACAACTAGTTCACATGGACCTTTTCGGACCTGCCCAAGTTAAGAGTTTAGGTGGGGATCCGGGTTAGGTTCTTCTGCTGCTTGACGACCAATATCCGCGATGTCTTCAAACGACAGTTTGATGCCTAGGTGTGCTTGAATCGCATCCACATCCTGAACAACCGAGTTCAAGGATGCTTGCAGAGTCCTTAAACTTGCTTCCAATCTGGACTGAGATTCTAACACTTTGGCATTGTGAATCAAATGCAATCAACCACATATATTCTGCCCCTAGGACACCACAGCAGAATGGGGTAGTGGAGAGGAAAAATAGATCCCTAGAAGAGTTAGCTAGGACCATGCTTAAGGACTCCAACCTACCTAAGTACTTTTGGGTAGATGCAATTAGTACAGCCACTCATGTTGTGAATAGAGTTTTCATTAGGCCCCTGCTTAGGAAAACACCCTATGAGCTTTACAAGGGTAGAAAACCAAACCTGTCCTACTTTAGAGCCCATGAGCTAAGGCACATGTTGGAAGCATCTCAAAGCAAGCTACTTTTCTCAAGTTGGATTGCTTTGAGATGCTTCCAACATGTGCCTTAGCACAATCCAACTCCAACTTATCCTTAGCTCTTTGGATAAGCCCCATAACAGTATTATGTCCAACTTCTGGACTACTGCATGGTTTCCTGATCTTGGTACCAGCATACGAGTAAGAGTATACATCAACATCCTCTATTGAACCTTCATTTGACCAATGGGCAAAGAAATCGATTCAACGAACCCATCGACCATCAGGTCTTTTACTGCTGTATGCCTATCAAGTGATTCTTCCCAACCTTCATCAGCAGTGTCAGCTTCCGAGCTGCCATCAATAGACTTGTCGTAGAAAGGCAATCCAGACAAAGTTGAGAAATCATCAAAGGACATTGCAATCCTTTTTCCTTTAACTAAAGCAGTGAACCCTTCTTCAGTCAACTTGAAGGTAGAATAAAATTCCCTGATCAGCCTTGGGTAGCTATCAAGCGTAGAAGACAGAAAACTCTCCAATCCAAGAAATCTGAGGTGGTTCTAAAACGTGAATTCAACAACATCAAATTATGCAAAATCCATGGTTCTTGCCTCATGAATTTTCCTCTTTGCAAAGTCTGTTGATAGAGATGGTTGTGCCTCCTTTTCCTTTGGTGCTGAGACCTTCTTGGGAGGTGGTGAAGAATTAGGTTTCTTCTTCCTTTTCTGAGATATTTCTTTCATGGCATCAGCCATGAGCTTCTCTGTTGGGGGTTCCTTACGTTTCTTCGTCTTTTCTTGGATTGGTGCAGGAGCCTTGCCCTTATCTTTGGCAAGAATTTTGTGAGTTGGGATGGGTACTCTCTTTGTCAAAGTTGGTGGGGGTGAAGGTGTTTCACTTGTGGAAGAAGATGAGGGAGATGGAGTACGAGCTTGGGTCTGTTTTACACGTGCCATATCAATAATTTGATGTAGATTCGAAGTAGGTAGACTGTAGAATGAAGATGCTAACAGATACAGAGACAGAAGAATGAAGTAGACAAGAGAAAAACAGTGAAAATCTGGAAAATAGAATGCAGAAATCGATTTAGAACTGTTCCTATTTATACTCTTGACCTTGTAAATCGATTTCCCAATCGATTAGGTTACCGTTGCTGGGAATCCTCAATCGATTCAGTAATGATGAAGTTCCAACGGCTAGTAAAATAAGAGTAACGGTCATATTTCAAATCGATGTTCATATCGAGTTCCAGTTTTACTTAATCTATTCCCAAATCTTCCCAAATCGATTGTCTTAAGGTTGAACACTTTAACTAATCGATTTCCAAATCGATGCTCGTGAAGGTTAAAAAAAAATTTCTGAATTTTGAATCCTGGGCTAAAGTAATCGATTCCCAAATCGATTTTATAAACCATTTACCATGCTGGTAATCGATTTCCAAATCGATTTAACTTGAAAACATTTACTGAAAAGTACCAGAATCAACAAAAAACTCATACTTCACTAGGATCAATGATCCCTAGTTTCATCCTTATGTTCAAAAAACTTTCTTTTGGCAATGCTTTTGTGAAGATATCAGCTAATTGTTCTGTAGTGTTCACATACTCAAGTTTGATAACTCCATTCTGAAAGTGGTCTCTTATGAAGTGATGCCTTACCTCAATGTGTTTTGTCCTTGAGTGCATTACTGGGTTCTTGGTTATACTGATAGCACTTGTGTTATCACACATGATCGGCACTGTTCCCAAATCGACACCGAAGTCCATTAAATGCTGTTTCATCCACAGAATTTGAGCACAACAGCTCCCAGCTGCTATGTATTCAGCTTCTGCAGTAGACAATGCAATACTTGTTTGCTTCTTACTGAACCAAGACACTAGAGAATTACCAAGCAGATGACAAGTTCCTGAAGTACTCTTCCTGTCAAGTTTACAACCAGCAAAGTCTGAGTCTGAATAACCAATCAATGTACATGTTGATCCTTTTGGATACCACAAACCAAGACTTTTAGTACCTACCAAGTATCTGAAAATTCTCTTAACTGCACTGAAGTGAGATTCCTTCGGATTCGATTGATACCTTGCACACATACAAACACTGAACATAATATCTGGTCGGCTTGCTGTAAGGTAGAGCAGAGATCCAATCATACCACGAAATCTAGTGACATCTACAGGCTTACCCTTCTCATCTCGGTCTAAGAAATTTCCTTGACTCATGGGTGTATCAATGGACTTAAGTTTATCAAAGTTAAATTTCTTTATCAAATCAGAACAATATTTGGATTGACTAATGAAAATGCCTTGCTTGCTTTGGTTAATTTGAAATCCCAAGAAATATGACAGTTCACCCATCATTGACATTTCAAATTTACCTTTCATTAAATTTTCAAATTCTTTGCAAAGTTTATCATTTGTTGATCCAAATATTATGTCATCAACATAAATTTGGACCAGCAAGATGTCATTTTCAGTAGTTTTTGTAAAGAGTGTCTTATCAACATTTCCTCTTGAAAAATTTTGTTGAATGAGGAAAGTGCTGAGTTTCTCATACCAAGCTCTTGGAGCTTGTTTCAACCCATAGAGGGCCTTTGAGAGTTTATACACATGGTTAGGAAAATCTGGATTTTCAAAACCTGGTGTTTGACTCACAAAAACTTCCTCTTGGAGGTCTCCATTGAGAAAGGCACTCTTCACATCCATTTGATATAGATTGAAGTCCATGATACATGCATAAGCCAATAAAATTCTTATGGCTTCTAGTCTAGCTACTGGGGCATAGGTCTCATCAAAGTCTATTCCCTCCTCTTGACTATAACCCTTTGCAACTAATCTGGCTTTATTCCTAGTTATCACACCATTCTCATCTAACTTATTTCTGAACACCCACCTAGTTCCTATAACATGCTTACCCTCTGGCCTAGGTACCAAGTTCCACACCTTGTTTCTCTCAAACTGGTTTAACTCCTCTTGCATAGCAAGTATCCACTCACTATCTAAAAGGGCTTCCTTAATGTTCTTAGGTTCAATCTGAGATACAAAGGCTGTAAAGTTACAAAACTGACTAAGGCTTCTCCTAGTTGCAACACCTTTAGAGATATCGCCTATAATGTTGTCTAAAGGGTGGTTTCGGTTGAACTTCCATTCCTTAGGCAACTCACAGGTTTCTATAGGTTCTACAGGGTCTGCACTAGTTGGAGGGTCAGCTATAGGTTGTTCTAGTGGTTCAGATTCTACAACATCATCCAAAATGTCAATAACCTTAGAAGGAGTTTTGTTCAAGTTTTCTGTAAAAGATTCATCAAACTTTACATGAACTGACTCTTCTATGGTTTTTGTTCTTTTGTTGTAGATTCTATAGGCCTTACTAGTTTGGGAATATCCTAGAAAGATACCTTCATCTGCCTTAGGGTCAAACTTTCCTAGGTGTTCTTTGCCATTGTTTAAAACAAAGCATTTACAACCAAAGATTCTAAAGTAGGACAGGTTTGGTTTTCTACCCTTGTAAAGCTCATAGGGTGTTTTCCTAAGCAGGGGCCTAATGAGAACTCTATTCACTACATGGGTGGCTGTACTAATTGCATCTGCCCAAAAGTACTTAGGTAGGTTGGAGTCCTTAAGCATGGTCCTAGCTAACTCTTCTAGGGATCTATTTTTCCTCTCCACTACCCCATTCTGCTGTGGTGTCCTAGGGGCTGAATAGATGTGGTTGATTCCATTTGATTCACAATAATTTTGAAAAAGATCATTTTGGAATTCACCTCCATGATCACTTTTTATTGAAACAATTTTCAAATCATTCTCATTTTGTACTAAAGCAGCAAACTTTTTGAAAACAGAGAATGTATCACTTTTATGAGCTAAAAAGTAAGTCCATGTGAATCTAGAATAATCATCAACCAGCACATATCCATACAGGTTTCCACCTAAACTCTTAACTTGGGCAGGTCCAAAAAGGTCCATGTGAACTAGTTGTAAAACTCTATTTGTTCTAACCAAGTCTATAGAGGGAAATGGAGTCTTAACCAGTTTACTTTTCTCACATGCATCACACAGTCTATCTTTAGAGAACTTCCTATTTGGTAGACCTAAGACTAACTGTTTGCTGACAAGTTTATTCAAATGATTTATGTGTATATGAGCAATTCTTTTATGCCAAAGCCATGTTTCATCTGAGTTGGATAACAAGCAGCATACAGCACTAGGTACAGAATTGAAATCCAACATGTAAATGTTGTTGATTCTGTCCCCAATTAGCTTTATGTGTTTGTCATCTTTATGCTCAATAATGCAAGATTGTGATGAAAAACTTACTTGAAAACCTTTGTCACATAGCTGGCTTATACTCAGTAAGTTGTGCTTTAATCCTTCAACATATAGCACATTTTTGATTACTGCAGTTGATTCATCGCCTACATCACCAATTCCAATGATTTTTCCTCTGTTGTTATCACCATATTTGACAAAGCCTCCTTCCTTTAATGTCAAGTTCAGGAATTTGGATTTGTCACCAGTCATGTGCTTTGAGCATCCGCTATCTAGATACCATGAGTGTTTCGTGGATGTCAAGCACACCTGCAATACAAAATCAGAATTTTGTTTTAGGTCCCCAATTTAAATTGGGTCCTGGTTGGTTAGTGTCAAACACAGATTTCTTTTCTATCCAAACTAGCTTCCATCCTTGATTGGCTAATTTTTTAAATTTGCAATTAGACACAAAATGTCCCTTTCTGCAACAGAAATGACATCTGCCATCAAAGGATGAATGTTTATTTGGTTTAGTAAAGATGTCATACATACTCTTAGCAATAGCAGATTTTTGACCATGTTTGACATTTCTGGTTTGCATATAACCAATACCAGATCTGTTTTTATTTTTTCTTTTGACATGCATATTTGGTGTATATCCTAAACCAGATTTTTCATGAACATGTCTTTGATTGCTAAGTATGACATTTAGCTTATCTTTACTATTTGCAAAATTTAATAAATCAGATTTTAATGATGCAACAGTATTTTCAAGTTCAATGCACTTTGCAGATTTTTCTTGTGAATCCTTTTTCAGTTGTTCACATAAATTTTCAATTTCTTTATGTTCAACATTCATTTGTTCAAGCATTTTCTTTGTGCTTAACAACTGTTTTATGGAATTCACATAATCATCATGCAGCTCATTGAAAGCTTCTTGTAGCTCATCATATGTTGGATTAGATTGTGAACTAACCTCATTTTCTGATTCTGAATCTGTATTTGCCATGAGACACAAATTGACTTCTTCTTCATCAGAAGAGGCAAAGGATTCATCGTTATCATTCCATGCAATATAAGCTTTTCTGGTTTTGGTGACTGGTTCCTTGCCTTTTGATTTTGTAGCTCTATTCTTGTTTTGCAATTTGTAGCATTCTGACTTTATGTGACCAGTTTTACCACATTCATAGCATGTAATGGTCTTGTTGTCAGTAGTCTTGGAGCTAGATGGTTTTCTGAATTTGTTGTCTTTCTTCTTCAGAAACTTCTTGAATTTCTTGACAAGCAACCCGATTTCCGGCTCTTCAGATTCACTACTGGATTGATCTGAGCAGCTATCTGATTCAGTTTTTGATTGCTGGGCTTGAACCTTCAAGGATAGTCCTTTCTTTTTGCGGCTTCTCCCAGAAAATCGTTTGAGGCCATAGTGCTTTTATGAGTGTTACCTCTCGAAAAGTTAGGCTCTGAGGCCAATTGTTGGTTGGTACGACCTCGAAATAATCAGAATGTATCGGAATATATCAGTTCTTTAAGAAATTAAATCAATTTCATACACACAGCGGAATTTAAATTGTGGCATACAAGATTAGCAAGTTCAAGTAGATTGATAAGCGATTAACCAAGATGCATGCAAGTCAA
>NW_027339431.1:1439137-1447958 GCF_000331145.2 Cicer arietinum | reverse complement strand
ATTTCGTAATTGATTTATTAAGTCTTCATAATCGATTAACAAATACTCAGAATCGATTTGGCCACAAGCTCAGAGTTCACTGAGATTTCAAAAAGTTCTTTCAATCGATTTGCCAATCGATTGTGTTTAAGTCAGTGACTCAGCTATTTTGATGTTAATCGACGTGCCAATCGATTTGTATGTATTTGTCTGAAAACGTTCTTACCTGGGGTTTAGTTCAATCAATTTCCCGATCGATTGCAACCAAACTTGACTTGATTGAAATTTCACACAATAGATTGTCCAATCGATTGTGTTTGTCACAGGGAAAGTTATTTTGCAAAGATATTTAAGCAATCGATTTGCCAATCGATTACCCTTAAAACTGGGGTGTCACTGTGACTTGTACAATCGATTTCCCAATCGATTTATTTCAATCAGGTTTATTTGTGAGATGTATAATCGATTTGTCAATCGATTACCCTCAAAACTGGGGTGCTACTGACTTGTGCAATTTTCATTTCTAATTTAGTCAGTCGATTGCCCAATCGATTATACCAACACAAACAGTTGTGTTTCCTTACACCCTTGTTATGAAATCGATTTCCCAATCGATTTACTTCAGTCAAAAATCAACTTTTGTTGATTTCTTGTGTTCCAAGCAATATGTTCCAAGTGTGTAGGATTTGATTGTTGTTCCTGAAATCTTGCTCAATTCAAATATTAGATTTATCATGTGGTGTATGAACATTGTATGTTTGTTAATTATGTCAAAATTTAGGATTCAAAGGACTAAAGTCCAACATATCATGTGTAAGAAAGAGTAAGAAAGATCATGAGGTATCTTCCAATTATATGGAGACCAATGGCAACAGCCATAAGTCAAGCCAAGAATCTTGAATCACTGCCTCTGGAAGAATTAATTGGAACATTAAGAGCACATGAAGTATTGTTACAAGAAGACAAACCAATCAAGAAAGGAAAGGCAATAGCACTAAAAGCTTCTCAAGAAAAAATCTCAGCACAATTAGAGGAAGAACCAGAAGAAAATGAACAAGAAGATGCTGATGAAATTGCTCTTCTCACCAGAAGAATATAGAGAATGATGAGAAGAAGAGATCAAATCAAAAAGGGATTTCAAAACAAAAATCCCGAAACAGAGGTTGACAAAAGTCAAGTCACATGCTTTGGATGCAACAAATTAGGACATTACAAAGAAGAATGTCCTTCAAACAGAAATCCACCAAAACGATTTCTTTTTAAACAGAAATCAATGATGGCAACATGGGATGACTCAGAAGAATCAGAAACTATATGAAAATTTATTTGTCCCATAAAGAAAGGAAGAAAGCTATATGAAAATTTATTTGTCCCATAAAGAAAGGAAGAAAAATGCAAAACTAGATGCTCATATTGTAAAAAACTTGGACATCTAGAATTTGCTTGCTATTTTAGAAAAAGAGATGAAAAGATTGAAAAGAAAAAGGAAATTGAAAGAGGAAATTATTCTGTAAAAACAGTTGTAAAAAAACTGCAAAAAGGAGAACAATCTCTAGAATGTTTCCTAAACGAAGAAAGTTTGAAAACACAAGCTGAACGATCTGGAAACTCTTTCAAACCAAAGTTTAAACCTTTTGAAAAACATATTGTTAAACCTATTTCAAAATCAACAACTAAAAACTCAGCAAATTTCAAGAATAAAGGAATGATACATCATTTCAAATAAAAAGGAAATGTTAAAATTAACTCTCCATGACCCAAGACAAAGTGGGTACCTAAGGCTGAAATAATAACATATGCAGGTTGGTTTTCCAAATATAAAGAGAAAGCCTTGGTTCTTGGACAGTGGCTGCTCAAGACACATGACAGGAGATAAAAACTGCTTCATAACATTCACCAAGAAGGATGGAGGATCGGTCACTTTTGGAAATGACAATCAAGCTCAGATTAAAGGTAATGGAACCATTGGTAAGACAAACTTTGCTCAAATAAATGATGTTCAATATGTGGAAAGTTTAAAACACAATCTGTTAAGTATAAGTCAGCTATGTGACAATGGATGTGAAGTCATTTTCAAACCAAAGGTATGTGAAATCAGAAAAATAAAAACTGGAGAAATTCTTTTTTCTGGAAATCGAACGAAAAATCTATATGTTTTAAATCTTGAAGAACTACCTGATGAATCATGCTTCATATCAATCAATAAAGATAAATGGATTTGGCATAAAAGGGCTGGGCATATCAGTATGAAAACCATTTCAAAAATCTCTAAACTAGATCTTGTTAGAGGATTACCAAAACTCAACTTTGAAAAAGATAAAATATGTGAAGCTTGTGCAAAAGGAAAACAAGTCAAAAGTAGCTTCCACTCAAAATATTTTGTAACAACAAATAGAACTCTTGAACTACTTCACATTGATTTATTTGGGCCAGTCAAAACAACAAGTCTAGGAGGAATGAAATATGGTTTTGTTATTGTTGATGATTTTTCAAGATTTACGTGGGTACTGTTTTTGAAACAAAAAGATGATGCTTTTGAAGCATTTAAAACATTCTGTAAAAAGGTTCAAAATGAAAAAGAATCAAGTTTCATTTCTGTAAGAAGTGATCATGGAGGAGAATTCATAAATGCTTCATTTAATACTTTTTTGGATGAACTTGGCATTTCTCATAATCTCTCATGTGCAAGAACTCCACAACAAAATGGATTTGTTAAATGAAAAAATAGAACACTACAAGAAATGGCAAGAACTATTTTAGAAGAATCAAATGTTGAAAGATATTTTTGGGCTGAAGCCATAAACACATCTTGCTATATTCTAAACCGTGTATCTATCAGAAAGATCATCAACAAAACCCCATATGTAATATGGAAAAATAGAAAACCAAACATCTCTTACTTTCACATCTTTGGGTGTTACTGTTACATTTTAAACAACAAAGATCTCATTGGAAAATTTGATGCAAAATCTGATAAAACAATCTTTCTTGGATACTCAACCGACTCTAAAGGTTATAGAGTGTCTAATTTAAGAACAAATTTTGTTGAAATAAGTATGCACAGATTATTTGATGAGTTTGATGACTTAGATATAAGTAAAAAGGATGAGGAAGAATAAACTCCAATCGAAACACAACAGCAAAACAGTTTGCGGAAAATAGAGATTGATAAACAATCTCCGTTTCATTCTCCACCAAAAAGCTGGAAAACGATTGAAGATCATCCTCAAACTCATATCATTGGAGACACACCTGATGGAATTAGAACCAGAAAATCATTCAAGAATGATGAAAACAACATGGCAATGATATCTCAGATCGAACCAAAATCAATCAAAGAAGCAATTATTGATCAATCTTGGATAAATGCCATGAAGGAAGAACTACTGCAGTTTGAGAAAAATGAAGTCTGGACTCTGGTACCTAATCCATTAGATCAAACAATCATTGGTACACGATGGGTGTTCAAAAACAAACTAGATGAAGAAGGTAAGGTTATCAGAAACAAAGCAAGGCTGGTAGCTCAAGGTTATAATCAACATGAAGGTATAGATTATGATGAAACATTTGCTCCAGTTGCAAGGTTAGAAGCTATTTGAATACTTCTTGCATATGCATCTCATAAACTTATCAAATTATTTCAAATGGATGTTAAAAGTGCTTTTTTAAATGGATTCTTAAATGAACAAGTGTATGTAAAACAGCCCCCAAGTTTTGAAAGTCACTCAAAACCAAATCATGTTTTCAAAGTTACCAAAGCTCTATATGGCTTAAAACAAGCACCAAGGGCCTGGTATGAACGACTGAGTTTATTCCTAATTAAAAATGATTTCCTACGAGGAAAAATCGATACCACACTATTTATAAAAACAGAAGGAAATGATTTACTCATCGTTCAAGTATATGTTGATGATATCATTTTTGGATCAACAAATGAAAAAATGTGTGAAAGCTTTTCAAAACTTATGCAAAGTGAATTTGAAATGAGCATGATGGGAGAATTGAGGTACTTTCTCGGCTTACAAATTAAACAATATGAAAATGACATTTTTATTTGTCAAGAAAAGTACATCAAAGATCTGTTGGTTATATACAAAATGAATGAATCAAAAATCACGACCACTCCTATGCATCCATCTTCTTCTTTGGAAAAGGATGAAAATGGCAATGCTGTTTCTGAGAAAGAGTATCGAGGAATGATCGAATCTTTGCTATATTTAACTGCCAGTAGGCCTGATATAATGTTTGCAGTGGGATTATGTGCTCGATTTCAATCAGCACCAAAATAATCCCATTTAACAGCAGTAAAACGCATATTTAGATATCTTGTTGGAACCACTATTCTTGGTCTTTGGTATAGAAAGGGTTCACATTTTGATTTTATAGCATACTGTGATGCTGATTATGCCGGAGATAAAATTGAAAGAAAAAACACGAGTGGAGCATGTCAATTCTTAGGCGAAGCGTTAATCAGCTGGTCTTGCAGAAAACAAAACACAATAGCCTTGTCAACAACAGAGGCCGAATATGTTTCAGCAGCAAACTGTTGCTCACAGGTTTTGTGGATTAAAAATCAACTTCAAGACTATTCTGTAAGTTATTCCAGTATTCCAATTTATTGTGATAATACGAGTGCGATAAATCTGTCTAAGAATCTCATTCAACATTCTAGATCAAAACATATTGAAATAAAACATCGTTTTATTCGTGATCATGTCAATAAGAAGGATATTGAATTAATCTTTGTTTATACTCAAAATCAACTTGCTTATATTTTTACAAAGCCTCTTGACGAGGATAGCTTCAATTTGATCAAAGAAAAATTAAAAATCATGAAAAATCTAGAAAGTTCTGGATAAATTCTGCTTCTGCAGAAAACGGAGAACGTTTATCAGTCTCCTTTTCGCGAGCATCATTCTCCGTTCTGAAAAAACCAACATTCTCTCTCTGAGTCATCACCTTTTCTCTCAAAACCAAAAAGGCAAAACTTGACATTTAATACATGTGTCTCTTTGTTTGAAGATAGAGTACTGACACACACTTTATAGCCCCCAAAATTCCTCTCCTCCTTCCCTAGGTTGACAACAACTAGTCATAAAATAATCATTATTTTCTTTTCCTCTTCTCAAGTCAAAAAAAGCAGGTTCTTTTTCAACCTCTTCACCTTCTTTTTCCCTAAAATCTGCATCTAAATACCAACCTTCTCTATCCTCTTCCTCACTCCAAACTCAACAGACAAAAATGGCGCAAACCAAACGATCTGCACGCAAAAATGCTTCTCCCTGCATACCGCCTTCATCCCCTTCATCTGATTCGGTGGAACGTTCACCTTTTCCACCACCTCGACCAACACCACCACACACTCCCTCTTATTCAATCCCAAGAAATCTTCAATCCCAATCCTTTGTCCACTATTCTTCCACCACTATACACTCGTCCTACACCAAATCTTGCTCAAGTCCCTCCACATTTGCGAAACCAAACCATTCCTCAACGACGATCAATGAGGGTTCAATCTGGAATTGGAACCTCAAAACCATCAAACCTAAAACCACATTACTTCGTCATCTCAGATTTTGAGACTGATGATTCCTCTGATTCTTGCCCTCCATCATCAGAAAAGGCGCCCACAAAAACTCAACAAGCAAGGACACCAACAAACACCAAACCTACCACACCATCAAAATCAGTTGTCTCCTCTGAACCCTCACAATTAACTCCCCCAAACCAAAAACGGAGATTGATAAACGAAATTGTCTCCCCTCTTACTAAACAAAATGAACCCCCCTCTCAATCCAAACCACAAAGAAAACCCATGAAAACAAAATCTGCAATGACAATTGCGTAATTCCTTGCTCGAAAGAAACTTCCAAACCCTCAAAGGAGAAAAACCCTCGCTCCAAAACAAAACCTCAAATGTCAACCCGCCTCTCCAAAACATTCTCCACAATGTTCCCCACCCCAACCTTAAGAACGTTCTCCAATTTTGGAACGTTCTCCAATTCTGGAATGTTCTCCTATTCAAACTCCTTTTTCTC
Source organism: Cicer arietinum (assembly GCF_000331145.2). Lineage (NCBI taxonomy): Eukaryota > Viridiplantae > Streptophyta > Magnoliopsida > Fabales > Fabaceae > Cicer > Cicer arietinum. The sequence goes on along the minus strand of NW_027339431.1, from coordinate 1,441,941 downwards.
CTCCATCACAAGAACGTTCTCCAAATCAAGAACGTTCCCCTGCTCACACAGTCTCTCCTCCAGAATCCACTCCTCATCCAGCAACTTCCCCATCAACACACGCCAAACGTTCTCCCACTCCAGAACGTTCCTCTACCTCCACCTCGTCTGAATCTGAACCATCCCCACCACCTAAAAAATCCAAACAAAATACTCCACCTCTGATTCCTTCCAGCAAAACCAAACTCTTCAAAAACAAATGGGCTCAACGCCCTGTTGGGATTGGACGAGTCTTCATTTTTGACAACCTCGTCATTGACGACAATGCTGTCCAACATCACACAAATGCTCTTGGATGGACCTCGTTCCTGCAAACATCTGAATGCTACTATCCATATGTTGTCCGAGCATTTTATTGCAATGCAAAGACGTTTACTGACAAATCCCTTATCATCTCCACGATTAAGGGAGTTGAGATCAAACTAACTCCACACATTCTGACTTCAATCCTTTAGTTGCCCACAAAAGGCCCATCTGTGTTTGGTAGCAACTGGTATTCAGCGTTGAATCTTCGTAAGACTGAAGTACTCTCTGATTTGTTTCAAGAAGACTCAACCCGCTACTTGTCAACATACCTCAAACCCCTTCCTAAAGTATTCAATAGTATGTGTCAGCATACTCTCATTCCTCACTGTGGAAGTCATGAGTATGTCTCTAACAATGACGCGCTACTCATTCACCATCTTCTAAACTGCAAACCTCTGAACTTGCCTCATGTGATTCTTCACCACATGATATGTGCAACCACTAAAGACTACAAGAAGAATAATGTCCTCTATGGAATGGTATTGACTAAAGTCTTCAAGTGTTTTGGAGTATCCCTTTCTTCTGAAAAATCTCTGATCAAACTCTCCAAATTATCCACCAAAAATCTCTCTCACATGAAAAAGACTTTTTCTGCCCCACCTTCATCAACCACATCTTCCTTTCCCACCTCTCTCAAAAGAAAGAGATCAGCTCGAACCCGGCCTATCCCAGCTCCCGTTCCTTTTTCACCCTCCTCATCTGATCACTCACAAAAAGCAGTTCCTGAACCTGCTCAAGAACGTTCTTCCCCTCTTCAAGAACATTCTCCACCTAAAAACCCAAATCCTTCAACTGTTCTCCCTACTTCATCCACCATTTCTTCAACTGACTTCATCTCCTTCAATCAACTTCTTCGTTCCCCACTTTAGAATTTTGGGAATTTTCTAACTGCTCAAAACACGAGCACCATGTCACCACTCTTTATTTCTCCACAAAAAACCAGCTCCTCAGTTTTTAGCATTAGTTAGTTTTTGAACTTCCCAGAACATGTTGCCCCATCAACAAATCTGTCTACCCCACCAGCATCTCTATCATCCATGTCCACATCAGTTGGCACTCTTCCATCTATTTATTTGTCTCCCAATACAATTGTTGCCACAAGTACTCAGCCAACAACTATCTTCACACTACTCCTCACCAATCTGAACCTTCCAATTTCGATATCATGGCTGCACTGCATGTCATTATGGCTAGACAGCTTAAGCAAGATCAGGAAATCACTCTGCTTAGAACTTGGCTCACAGAGCAACTTGCTCCCAAGCTGAGAGTTCCACCTCCTCCACCTCATCCACCTCATCCGATTCCTCCTCCTCCTCCTCAAGTTCCTCCACCATATAACACCCCGATTTTTAACAGCGCGAGTGTATTTTTTTTTTCAAAACAAATTCATAATAACAAAGATATAAATAAGGAAATACTTTTGGATAATTATATAAGTCAATATTATTTGATACGCAGCGGAATAGTTTTTGAAATATGAGTCCAAAGTATTTACACAACAGCCAGTGATACATGGAATCCATTAACATAAGATGTCGTGCTGACAATATTAGTAAAGATACAATCTTCCAATTTAAAATAAACGCATTCCAAAATAAAGACAAGTGTTCCCTCTATGTCAACCTAATCTGATCATTCTACCAAAAGAAAACTATACACCCTGAGTGATCTCCACGCGTCTCGTGAGATCCTCCTAACATAGCTCCAGTCAGGCGTTCCCGTCTAAATTTCCACATAAGTTGTAAAGGGTCACCAACCGAAATTAACAGTTAACACGTATCATTTAAGTTTTTGAATGCACAAAATAACCTTTCCACTAAGCATGCACCTTAAAAGGATTTTCCATATGCTAAAAGTTCATATAATACTTGCCAAATGAAAATGAAGTCAAAATAAGTCTTAAATCAATCAAGTAATAAACAACTGGCCAATCCATTGATCAATCGATCGTCTAACTTAAAATAAGAATTTCCACTAAGCCAATCGATTGGGAAATCGATTTGGATGAAGGGTTTTAGTGAAAACTGAAGTCTGGGCTTAAATCAATCGATTGGGAAATCGATTGAATGAATAACGGAGCCGCTGTGTTAAAGCCAATCGATTGGGAAATCGATTTCCCGAGGGTTTTTCGTGAAAACTATACTCTGGGCTTAATTCAATCGATTGGGAAATCGATTGAATGAATAATTGAGCCCCTGTATTAAAGCCAATCGATTTCCAAATCGATTTTGTCAAAATGGTTGAGGTCTTGTAATGAATCAAATCGATTGCCAAATCGATTTTGAGCAATAGCTTTTAATAGAATCGATTTCCCTGCATGTTTTTCTTAAAACTACATAAACTAACTCAATCACATTCACACACAACTCCAAAACATAGACACTTAGTACAATCATCACAATCACAATGACATCTCAAGTTCAAACACTCAATCATACACTTGAATCAAACACGACTCG
>NW_027339431.1:1437075-1438542 GCF_000331145.2 Cicer arietinum | reverse complement strand
AAATGTATCGCCTATCACAGGCCAAAGTACTATTTACCAACGTGCCACCTATCACGGGTATGCACGGTTTACTAAAAAGAACGTAAATTGTGAATGTACCGCCTATCACAGGCCAAAGTACTATTTACAAAGGTGCCACCTATCACGGGTCTGCACAATTTATAAAAAAGCGTAAACCATAAACGTACTGCCTATCACGGGCCCGTACCGTATACCGAGGTGACACCTATCACGGGTCTGCACGGTTTACAAAAACGTAATTCTTAAATGTACCGCCTATCACAGGCCAAAGTACTATTTATCAATGTGCCACCTATCACGGGTTTGCACGATTTACAAAAAGAATGAAAAATGCATGAGCATATACTGACTCCATCCACGACAATCGTTAAGCAAATGCAGATATTAAAAGATTCCCCATTTTTAATACTCATTTAACTTAAACGATTTTCACAACAAACATTAAGTAACCAAGACATTAAGAGATTCCCCATTCTTAATACTCGTTTAACTTAAACGATTTTCCAAAACAAACATTAAGTAAACAAGACATTAAGAGATTCCCCATTCTTAATACTCATTTAACTTAAACGATTTTCAAAACAAACATTAAGTAAACAAGACATTAAGAGATTCCCCATTCTTAATACTCATTTAACTTAAACGATTTTCAAAACAAACATTAAGTAAACAAGACATTAAGAGATTCCCCATTCTTAATACTCATTTAACTTAAACGATTTTCAAAACAAACATTAAGTAAACAAGACATTAAGAGATTCCCCATTCTTAATACTCATTTAACTTAAACGATTTTCAAAACAAACATTAAGTAAACAAGACATTAAGAGATTCCCCATTCTTAATACTCATTTAACTTAAACGATTTTCAAAACAAACATTAAGTAAACAAGACATTAAAAGATTCCCCATTCTTAATACTCATTTAACTTAAACGATTTTCAAAACAAACATTAAGTAAACAAGACATTAAAAGATTCCCCATTCTTAATACTCATTTAACTTAAACGATTTTCTTCATCAATATCACCAAAACCTAACTCTAAGATTTTACCCATTAAGCCTTAAATTCATTTTCCCCAAATCAACACTTTAACCCTAACAAATTTCTTTTCCACAGATAAGTCCCTAAATTCAAACTAGAAGTTTGGAAGGAGCCCTTACCTTCACGTTAGCTTTAATGTGCGATTACGGTACCGCGAATAAATCCAGTAAAATCTCCGCTCGCAACGTCGCTTCCAAAGTTGGTTCCCTAGCACCATAGCGTGGTAGTGACCAACTTTCTCTTCTATCTATTTGTGAAACGAAGCTTAGATCTAGATGAAACGGGGAGGTTTGTGTTTGATGGTTTTGAAATCCCTAACACCGTTTTTCTTTATTTTCGAAACAACGAGGAAGTATGAAGCTGAGAAATCCTTGCTTTCTTACCCACTAAGCCTTGGGTTT
>NW_027339431.1:1435201-1436617 GCF_000331145.2 Cicer arietinum | reverse complement strand
AAATATCTCCAAATATCTAGATATTTATTAAAATTACCATTTCACCCATAAGGCATTAAATTCTTCGTAAAGAATTCACCGTACTTAATTTAATTTATTTATCGACGAGCAATTTTAATCGGTATCAAATATCTTTTTGGTCATAATTAACTCCAAAATATTAATAACTTTGGCTAAAAAGCCTCCAAGTTCAATACCAAAATACACTAAAATACATAAAGTATACTTTAAAATTATGGGTCTTACATTACTACCCCCCCTAAAATTAGTTTCGTCCTCGAAACTATGTGTCGATAAATAACTCTTGGTGTTGTTCTCTCATCTTGCTCTCCAGTTCCCAAGTCGCATCTCCAGTAATTGGGTTCCAAATCACCTTGACCAACGAAACATCATTGGTCCTCAATCGCTTAATCTTCTTGTCATCAATTCTCACAGGGGGTACTTCGAATGACAAGTTATCCTTTAGTTGGATTGTGTCTGGTTCGATCACATGAGATGGATATGCAACATATTTCCTTAATTGTGACTCATGAAACACATCATGAATATTGGACAGTATCGGAGGCAATGCAATCCGATAAGCAACAGGTCCAATTCGTGCAGAAATCTGATATGGTCCAATGAATTTCGGAGTCAACTTCTTCGATTTCAAGGCTCTACCAATTCCAGTAGTAGGTGTGACTCTTAGAAATATATGGTCGCCCTGTTCGAATTCTAAAAGTCTGTGTCGCTTGTCCGCGTAACTCTTCTGACGATCTTGTGAAGTCTTCATTTTCTCCTTGATCTCCTTTACCTTAACCGTAGTCTGTTGTACCATCTCTGGTCCGACAATCATACTTTCACCGTCCTTATACCAACACAAGGGCGTTTGACACTTGCGCCCATATAACGCCTCATATGGTGCCATTCCAATACTTGCGTGGAAACTATTGTTGTAGGTGAACTCAATCAACGGAAGTACATCATCCCAACTTCCTCTATCATCTAATACACATGCTCTCAATAGATCTTCCAGGGACTGATTTATCCTTTCAGTCTGTCCGTTCGTTTGTGGATGGTAAGTTGAACTCAATCGTAGTTTCGTTCCCAAAAAATGTGATGTGAACTTCGGATCACGGTCTGATACAATACTCGATGGTACTCCGTGTAATCTCACAATTCCAGCAATGTAGATCTCTGTTAACTGATCTACCTTATAGGTGGTCTTTACTGGCAAAAAGTGTGCGGATTTAGTCAGTCGATCCACTATCACCCATATAGAATGATTCTTTCTCCTTGTTTTTGGCAATCCGGTTATAAAATCCATGGAAATGTTGTCCCACTTCCATTCAAGTATATCTAAAGGTTGCAACATCCCAGCAGGTCGATGATGTTCCACCTTCGCTTTTTGACAAGTTAGACAAGTTGATACATACT
>NW_027339431.1:1432115-1434383 GCF_000331145.2 Cicer arietinum | reverse complement strand
ACAAAGCTTCGTATGTCAGTGACAGTCTGAGGTTTTTTCCAAGCAAGAACCGCCTCAATCTTAGCCGGATCTACAGCGATTCCTTCCTTGGTTATCACATGTCCTAAGAAATTCACTTTTTCTAGCCAAAATTCACACTTTGACAGATTGGCATACAATTTCTTTTTCGCGTAAAATCTCAAGAACTTGACGTTAATGTTCTCCATGCTCTTCCTCGGTTCTCGAATAAATTAATATATCATCAATGAATACCACAACAAACTTGTCAAGGAATGGATTAAAGATTCTGTTCATGTAGTCCATGAAAATTGCTGGTGCATTGGTAACCCCAAACGGCATAACGAGATATTCATAATCTCAGTAACGGGTTTTGAAAGCAGTTTTCTGAATATCTCATTCCCTTACTCGAATCTGATGGTAACCTGACTTCAAGTCAATCTTCGAAAATATCACGGCCCCTCTCAATTGATCCATTAAATCATCGATGCGTGGCAAAGGATAACGATTCTTAATAGTTGCCTTATTAAGCTGTCTATAATCCACACATAAGCGCGAGCTTCCGTCCTTCTTCTTAACTAGCAAAACTGGAGCTCCCCACGGTGATACACTTGGTCTTATAAATTTCCTCTCCAACAAGTCTTCAATTTGGCTTTTGAGCTCATTTAATTCCAATGGCGACATTCAATACGGTGCCATTGAAATAGGTCCGATTCTTGGGTGCAAATCAATGAAAAATTCCACTTCTCTTACCGGTGGCAATCCTGGAATTTTCGTTGGAAATATGTCCCGGTACTCATTGACGAGCATCACATCTTCTATGTCCACATTTATCTTTACCTCCACATTAGCCAGAGACAAAAACTCATGAGTTCCTTCTCTTAGCGACACTCGGAGTCTGTTGGCGGCTAGATACTTAACAACTCCTGGTTCGGGAAAAAGAACCAATTTACGAGCACAATCCGAGATCACATAATGGTAAGACATCCAATCCATACCGAGAATGACCTCGAGTGATTGTAAAGTTAAACAAATCAAATTAACCAAGAAATCCCTATTCTGAATAGTTATTTGACAATGTAAACATGCAGAATTTACTGTCAAAGTCTTAGCAGGTGTGGAAACAACCAAATCAAAAGGTAAAGCAGACACATATAACTTCAAGCGATTCACACAATCCATAGCAATGAAGGAATGGGTTGCCCCCGAATCAAAAAGTGCAGTTAGAGTGTTACCTGCAATCTCACAATCACGCTGAATCAGATTACCAGATGGATTTCCCTCTTCAGCATTCACACAATAAATGCGTCCTCTAGCAGTAGGACGGGTAGCCCTAGCTACATTCACCACTGGTTCCACCTTTGGAGCCGTGCAATCCCTTGCCATGTGCCCCGACTTCCGAAAATTGTGACAGAGGTGAGAGTATTAGGGGTACAAGCGTTAGCATAATGTCCCTTGTAAGACCCATAATTTTAAAGTGTATTTTATGTATTTTTGTGTATTTTGGATTTTGGCTCGGAGGCTTTTTAGCCAAAGATAATAATATTTTGGAGTTTATATGATCAAAAAGATATTTTGATGCCGATTACAATTACTCGTCGATAAATAAATTAAACTAACTGCGGTGAATAGTTTACGAAGAATTTAATGCGTTACGGGTGAAATGGTAATTTAACAAATATGTAGATATTTTTTAGATATTTGTTAAAAGTAATTAATATATATATATATATATGTTTGTTTGGAGAGAAAAAGAAAGAAAGGAAATTAGAAGGAAGGAAAAGGAAAAGGAAATGATATAAAAAGGAAAGAAGGAAAAAGGAAGAAAGGAAAAACAAAGGAAAGAAAAAGAAAGGAAGGAAAATCAGATTTTCCATCTTCCTCCTCTGTTACTCACGCGATCAAAATTCCTCCCTCCTCCATTTTCGTTTTTCTTTGCTTCCTTTCTTCAAGATTAGAAACCCACAGCTTGGTGAGTGATAGGATAAGGATTTCTTAACTTCACTCTCCCTCGTTGATTCGAAAACGAAGAAAAACGGTGTTAGGGATTTCAAAACCGTCAAACACAAGCCCCTCCGTTTCATCTAGATCTAAGCTTCATTCCGTGAAGAGATAGAAGGGAAAGTTGCTCACTACCATGCTACGGTGCTAGTGAACTAAATTTGGAAGCGACGTTGCGAACGGAGATTTTATCGGATTTACTCGCATAACCGGAAACGCACGTTAAAGCTAACGTTAAGGTAAGGGCTCCTTCCAAACTTTTAGTTTGCA
>NW_027339431.1:1426319-1431615 GCF_000331145.2 Cicer arietinum | reverse complement strand
CCAATTGGCAATGAGATGGTTTCAACAAAACCATCAACCATAATATCTTTCACTGCCGTGTGCTTGTCCAGCGATGCTTCCCATCCTTCGTCAGCTGCATCTGCATCAGAACTACCGTCTATAGATGTTCCGTGAAATGGCAATCCTGTCAACTCAGCAAAATCTTCAAAGGACATTGATAACCTTTTACCTTTAACCTGAGTCTTGAATCCGTCATCAGTAAGCTTGAAGTTTGCGTAAAATTCCCTTATCAGTTTTGGATAACTGTCCAGAGTAGATGAAAGAAAACCTTCAAGACCATGAAATCTCAAATGATCTTGGAATGTGAAGCCTTCTGTATCAAAGTAGGCAAAATCCAGAGTCCTACCCTCATGGATTTTCCTTTTAAGAAATTCTGCTGGAATGGTGACTTCTGCATCCTTATCCTTAGGTGCAGGAGTTTTCTTAGGTGGGGGTGATGTAACAGGCTTCTTTTTCTTCTGAGAAATCTCTTTCATAGCATCAGCCAAAAGCTTCTCAGTTGGTGGTTCCTTCCTTTTCTTAGATACCTCTTGATTAAGTGCAGGTTGCTTGCCCTTGTCCTTGGCAAGGATCTTATGCGTAGGAATTGGAATCCTTTTAGACACAGTAGGTGGAGGTGAAGGAGTTCCACTTGTTGAAGATGACGAAGGTGAAGGGGTATGGGCTTGGGTCTGTTTCACTCGAGCCATGTTTGTAGATTGAAGAGATTGAGTGAAGATTGAGTGTAGATTGAATGTAGATAGCAGTTGCAGAGACAGGGCAAAGAGATGAAGCAGAGAAAAAAAGAGAGATCTGGAGATAATCATTGAAGAAATCGATTTAGAACTGTTCCTATTTAAACCTTTGAACAAGTAAATCGATTGCTCAATCGATTGTGTTACCGTTTCTGGGAATCCTCAATCAATTTGGTAATAATTGCCTTCAACGACTAGTAAGAAATAGTCACAACGGTTACATTTTAAATCGATGTACAAATCGATGTCCAGATTTACTTAATCGATTCCCAAATCGATTGTCTTAACGTTGAATACTGAACTAGTCGATTTTCCAATCGACGCTCGGGCACTTTTCAATACACATCTCTGAACTTTGAATCCTGGGCTAAAACAATCGATTCAACATCGATTCTTACAACTTGGTTGACCAATCTTTCTTCATTTAACTTCATTTAATGTTAAAGACAAGACTCTCAGACTTGTCTCCTTTCACGTGTCTTGAGCATCCACTTTCAAATACCAATCTTGCTTGGTGGATGTCAAGCACACCTGCAGAAAATAATTAAGTTTTGGATCTAGGTACCCAATTCAAATTGGGTCCTGGGGGGTCAGTTTCAAACACAGATTTCTTTGCTATCCAAACTTGCTTCCATCCTCTATTGGCTAATTTTTTAAATGTGCAATTTGATACAAAATGTCCCTTTCTGCAACAGAAATGACATTTGCCATCAAAGGATGAATGTTTGTTTGGTTTAGTAAAGATGTCATACATACTCTTAGCAATAGCAGATTTTTGACCATGTTTGACATTTCTGGTTTGCATATAACCAATACCATATCTGTTTTTATTTCTTTTAACATGCATATTTGGTGTATATCCTAAACCAGATTTTTCATGAACATGTCTTTGATTGCTAAGTATGACATTCAGTTTATCTTTACTATTAGCAAATTTCAATAAATCAGATTTTAATGATGCAACAGTATTCTCAAGTTCAATGCATCTTGCAGATTTTTCATGTGAATCCTTTTTCAGTTAGTCACATAAATTTTCAATTTCTTTATGTTCATTTTTCATTTGTTCAAGCATTTTCTTTGTGCTCAACAACTGTTTTATGGAATTCACATAATCATCATGCAGTTCATTGAAAGCTTCTTGTAGCTCATCATATGTTGGATTAGATTGTGAACTAACCTCATTTTCTGATTCTGAATCTGTATTTGCCATGAGACACAAATTGACTTCTTCTTCATCAGAAGAGGCAGAGGATTCATCGTTATCATTCCATGCAATATAAGCTTTTCTGGTTTTGGTGACTGGTTCCTTGCCTTTTGATTTTGTAGCTCTATTCTTGTTTTGCAATTTGTAGCATTCTGACTTTATGTGACCAGTTTTACCACATTCATAGCATGTAATGGTCTTGTTGTCAGTAGTCTTGGAGCTAGATGGTTTTCTGAATTTGTTGTCTTTCTTCTTCAGAAACTTCTTAAATTTCTTGACAAGCAACCCTATTTCCGGCTCTTCAGATTCACTACTGGATTGATCTGAGCAGCTATCTGATTCAGTTTTCGATTGCTGGGCTTGAACCTTCAGGGATAGTCCTTTCTTTTTGCGGCTTTCCATTTCTGATTCGTCCAGTCGATGTAATTCCATTTCATGTTCCCTTAGTTTTCCAAACAAAGTTGCAGTCGTCATCTTTGCTAGATCTTTAGATTCTGCTATGGCTGTTATCTTTGGCTGCCATTCTCTGGTTAGACAACTCATAATTTTTCCAATCTGCTGTTAACAATGTTGCTGTTGTCATCTTTGCTAGATCTTTAGATTCAGCTATGGCAGTTATTTTGGGCTGCCATTCTCTGGTTAGACACCTCATAATTTTTCCGATCTGTTGTTCGTTGTCCACTTGTTTTCCCAGTGCGTGAAGATTGTTCACAATGTGTGTGAATCTGGTCTGCAGATCGCTGATGGATTCGTCCTTTTTCATGCTGAATAATTCGTATTCGTGCATAAGTGTATTTACGCGAGCTCTTTTCACATCTGTGGTTCCTTCATGTGTTTCTTGAAGAATGTCCCACATCTCTTTTGCTGACTTGCAGTTTGATACCCTAAAGAATTCTTCTGCACACAAAGCAGATGTTATAATGTTCTTAGCTTTAGCATTATAACCTACCTTCTTTTTATCGTCGTCAGACCAGTCGGCTCTAGGCTTGGGAATCATTGAGTCATTTGTTCCTGCAATCTTGGGAATGTATGGGCCATTTTCAACAGCGTCAAGGATGTCTATGCCACTGGCTTCCAGGAATATCAGCATCCTGTGCTTCCAGTACATATAAGCTGTTCCATTGAATGCTGGAGGTCTTGCTAATGATGCGCCTTCTCCCAGAAAATCGTTTGAGGCCATATTCCTTTTATGAGTGTTACCTCTCGAAAAGTCAAGCTTTGAGGCCAATTGTTGATTTATATGACCTCGAAATAATCGAAATGTATCAGTTCTATAAGAAATTAAATCAATTTTATACACACAGCGGAATTAAATTGCGGCATACAAGATTAGCAATTACAAGGAGATTGATAAGATATTAACCAAGATGCATGCGAGTCAAATTTCCAGTTTAAACAATATTACCTAACACAGAATATGTTTAACATGCATCTAATATTAATCACACATACAAATATTGCAAGATAGAAAATTAAAGGAGTTAAGGGTTAGAGAAGATTGCACCAAGAATTTATCCTGGTTCAGTTGTCAACGAGACAACCTACATCCAGTCCTGACAATCCAATCGGATTTCAGATTTTCTTCTCCAATAGAAAGAATGAATTACCGATTGTCCAGTTTCATCCCCGAAACTTATCTATCTCTAATGATCTCTTTCCTATTGATTACCCTCTGATCCTTGTAGACACTCAGCAGTCTAACACAGAATCACAGTACGACTTCTTCTTGTTGAGCGCTCTCACCCAAGAAGGTAGCCACCAGTTTCTAGCTGGCTTTTTATCAACCCTTTGATCCTTGTAGACATTGAGCAGTCTAACACAAAATCAAAGTACGACTCCTTCTTGATGAGACCTCTCACCCAAGAAGGTAGCCACCAGTTTCTAGCTGGCTTTCTCGCTTTCATTTCGTTTCAAAGTATTGTTACAGACAGATTAAAAGAAGTACAAAAAGAAGTCTTCAATCTTGATCAATGTGTCTTCTCACGAATCTGGATATTCAATGATTGTTCATGATGACATTGTATTTTCTCTCAAGAATACTTTTTCAACTCTCTCAATGATTATGGATAATCTTTTGATCTTGATCTGAAAAAGCAGTATTAGATTGTTAACAAAGTGTATTGTGATCTGTTATTGAAGTTATCTTGAGTTCTCAGAATTATGAAAGTTATGATCAAGGTTCTGAGAGAAAAAGATTGAAAAACAGTTTATATAGTTTCTGAAAAACAACTACTAAATCGATTTACCAATCGATTCATTAAAGTTATAAAACATGTCTAATCGATTTGCCAATCGATTATCGCGAGTCTTGTTTTTCTTTAATCTTGAAACTATATAAGCTAATCGATTTACCAATCGATTCTTTTAAAGCACTTTTCAGAATAAATCGATTCACAAATACACATAGTCGATTTGGCCACAAACTGGGAATTCACTGTGATATCAAAACATTTGTTTCAAAAAGTTTGTTTCAATCGATTTCCCAATCGATTGTGTTTCAAAACAGTGACTCAGTTAATTTCATGTTAATCGAAGTGCCAGTCGATTTGGTATTTGTTTTCTGAAAAGCTCTTACCAGATGTTTAGTTCAATCGATTTCCCAATCGACTGTAACCAAACTTAACATGATTGAAATTCTCAAAATAGATTGTCCAATCGATTGTGTTAGTCAAGGGTCATGTTACTTTTGAAATTTCATTTTAAGCAATCGATTTGCCAATCAATTTCATAATGCCCTGTGACTTCCCAATCGATTTGCCAGTCGATTAGTTTCAATCAGTTTTCATTTTGTGATATTTACAATCGATTTGTCAATCGATTAACCTGTAAACCAGGTTGCCACTGACTTGTTCAATTTTCATTTCTAATATAGTCAGTCGATTGCCCAATCGATTATACAATCACAAACATTTATATTTCCTTACACCCTTGTTATGAAATCGATTTCCCAATCGATTTACTCAATCAAAATTCAACTTTTGTTGATTTCTTGTGTTCCAAGCAATTTGTTTCAAGTGTGTAGGATTGGATTGTTGTTCCTGAAATCTTGCTCAATTCAAATGTTAGATTTATCATATGATGTATGAACATTGTATGTTTGTTAATTATGTCAAAATTAGGATTCAAAGGACTAAAGTCCAACAATCTCCCCCTTTTTGCATAAGTGACAATCATACAATTTTAACTTGAATTGAGCATTTCAAGACATAATATTAACAACATTTCATAGCATATATGTACCATTATCATATCATAGAAACAGAAGTATCAGGGCATCTTAGCATAACAGTACACATGCTATTTATCAAAATCAGATCATTATTACATTAAAAAAAAT
>NW_027339431.1:1425432-1426269 GCF_000331145.2 Cicer arietinum | reverse complement strand
TGAACAATTATGTCATTTTCGTCCTCAATAGGCCTATTCTTGTCCAATTAGAGTTTTTAAACAATCTTATGCATCCAATATGTGTGTTTGTGTCATTGGAGGAACATTTAGGTCATTTTCGTTCTCCCTAGGCTTATTCTTTACCAATTATGGTTTTTAAACAATCTTGTGCATCCAATAGGTGTGTTTGTGTCATTGGTAGAACATTTAGGTCATTTTCGTCCTCCCTAGGCTTATTCTTGTCCAATTAAGGTTTTCGACCAATCTTGTGCATCCAATAAGTTCATTTGTGTTATTGAATTAACAATTAGGTCATTTCGTCCACCCTAGGCTTATTCTTGTCCAATTAGGGTTTTTAACAAATCTTGTGCATCCATTAGGTGTGTTTGTGTCATTGGATGAATATTTAGGTCATTTTCGTCCTCCCTAGGTTTATTCTTGTCCAATTAGGGTTTTTAACCAATGTTGTGTATTCAATAAGTTCATTGGTGTCATTGGATTCACATTTAGGTCATTTTCGTCCTCCTCAGGCTTATTCTTGTCCAATTAGGGTTTTTAACCAATCTTGTGCATCCAATAAGTTCATTTGTGTCATTGAATGGACAATTAGATCATTTTCGTCCTCCCTAGGCTTATTCTTGTCCAATTAGGGTTTTTAAACAATGTTGTGCATCCAATAAGTTCATTTGTGCCATTGGATGAACATTTAGGTCATTTTCGTCCTCCCTAGGCTTATTCTTGTCCGATTAGGGTTTTTAACCAATCTTGTGCATCCAAAAAGTTCATTTGTGTCATTGGATGAACATTTAGGTCATTTTCGTCCTCCCTAGGCTTATT
>NW_027339431.1:1424735-1425379 GCF_000331145.2 Cicer arietinum | reverse complement strand
CTCCCTAGGCTTATTCTTGTCCAATTAGGGTTTTTAACCAATCTTGTGCATCCAATAGGTGTGTTTGTGTCATTGGATGAACATTTAGGTCATTTCGTCCTCCCTATGCTTATTCTTGTCCAATTAGGGTTTTTAACCGATCTAGTGCATCCAATAAGTTCATTTGTGTCATTGAATGAATAATTTGGTCATTTTCGTCCTGCCTAGGCTTATTCTTGTCCAATTAGGGTTTTTATCCAATCTTGTGCATCCAATAGGTGTGTTTGTGTCATTGGATTAACATTTCGGTCATTTTCTTCCTCTCTAGGCTTATTCTTGTCCAATTAGGGTTTTTAAACAATCTTGTGCTTCCAATTACTTCATTTTTTTCATTGAATGAACAATTAGGTCATTTTCGTCCTCAATAGGCCTATTCTTGTCCAATTAGAGTTTTTAAACAATCTTATGCATCCAATATGTGTGTTTGTGTCATTGGATGAACATTTAGGTCATTTTCGTTCTCTCTAGGCTTATTCTTGTCCAATTAGGGTTTTTAACCAATATTGTGCATCCAATAAGTTCATTTGTGTCATTGAATGAACAATTAGGTCATTTTCGTCCTCAATAGGCCTATTCTTGTCCAATTAGAGTTTTTAAACAATCTT
>NW_027339431.1:1423373-1424435 GCF_000331145.2 Cicer arietinum | reverse complement strand
CAATCAGTTCATTTGTGTTATTGAATGAACAATTAGGTCATTTTCGTCCTCAATAGGCCTATTCTTGTCCAATTAGTGTTTTTAAACAATCTTAAGCATCCAGTATGTGTGTTTGTGTCATTGATGAACATTTAGGTCATTTTCGTTCTCCCTAGGCTTATTCTTTACCAATTAGGGTTTCTAAACAATCTTGTGCATCCAATAGGTGTGTTTGTGTCATTGGATGAACATTTAGGTCATTTTCGTCCTCCCTAGGCTTATTCTTGTCCAATTAGAGTTTTTAAACAATCTTGGGCATGCAATAAGTTCATTTGTGTCATTGGATGAACATTTAGGTCATTTTCGTCCTCCCTAGGCTTATTCTTGTCCAATTAGAGTTTTTAAACAATCTTGGGCATGCAATAAGTTCATTTGTGTCATTGGATGAACATTTAGGTCATTTTCGTCCTCCCTATGCTTATTCTTGTCCAATTAGGCTTTTTAACCAATCTTGTGCATCCAATAGCTGTGTTTGTTTCATTGGATGAACAATTAGATCATTTTCGTCCTCCCTAGGTTTAATCTAGTCTAATTAGGGTTTTTAACCAATCTTGTGCATTCAATAAGTTCATTTGTGTCATTGGATTAACATTTAGGTCATTTCTTCCTCACTAGGCTTATTCTTGTCCAATTAGGGGTTTTAAACAATCTTGTGCTTCCAATTAGTTCATTTGTGTTATTGAATGAACAATTAGGTCATTTTCATCCTCAATAGGCCTATTCTTGTCCAATTAGAGTTTTTAAACAATATTATGCATCCAATATGTGTGTTTATGTCATTGGATGAACATTTAGGTCATTTTCGTTCTCCCTAGGCTTATTCTTTACCAATTAGGGTTTTTAAACAATCTTGTGCATCCAATAGGTGTGTTTGTGTCGTTGGATGAACATTTAGGTCATTTTCGTCCCCCCTAGGCTTATTCTTGTCCAATTAGGGTTTTAACCAATCTTGTGCATCCAATAAGTTCATTTGTGTCATTGAATTAACAATTAGGTCATTTCGTCCACCCTAGGCTTATTCTT
>NW_027339431.1:1420929-1423309 GCF_000331145.2 Cicer arietinum | reverse complement strand
TTAACCAATCTTGTGCATCCATTAGGTGTGTTTGTGTCATTGGATGAACATTTAGGTCATTTTCGTCCTCCCTAGGTTTATTCTAGTCCAATTAGCGTTTTTAACCAATCTTGTGTATTCAATAAGTTCATTTGTGTCATTGGATTCACATTTAGGTCATTTTCGCCTCCCTAGGTTTATTCTTGTCCAATTAGGGGTTTTAAACAATCTTGTGCTTCCAATTAGTTCATTTGTGTTATTGAATGAACAATTATGGTTTTTAACCAATCTTGTGCGTCCAATAGGTGTGTTTGTGTCATTGGATGAACATTTAGATCATTTTTGTCCTCCCTAGGTTTAATCTAATCTAATTAGGGTTTTTAACCAATCTTGTGCATTCAATAAGTTCATTTGTGTCATTGGATTAACATTTAAGTCATTTATTCCTCCCTAGGTTTATTCTTGTCCAATTAGGGGTTTTAAACAATCTTGTGCTTCCAATTAGTTCATTTGTGTTATTGAATGAACAATTATGGTTTTTAACCAATCTTGTGCGTCCAATAGGTGTGTTTGTGTCATTGGATGAACATTTAGATCATTTTTGTCCTCCCTAGGTTTAATCTAATCTAATTAGGGTTTTTAACCAATCTATTCTTGTCCAATTAGAGTTTTTAAACAATCTTATGCATCCAATATGTGTGTTTGTCTCATTGGATGAACATTTAGGTCATTTTCGTTCTCCCTAGGCTTATTCTTTACCAATTAGGGTTTTTAAACAATCTTGTGCATCTAATAGGTGTGTTTGTGTCATTGGATGAACAATTAGGTCATTTTCGTCCTCAATAGGCCTATTCTTGTCCAATTAGAGTTTTTAAACATCCAATAAGTTCATTTGTGTCATTGAATTAACAATTAGGTCATTTCGTCCACCCTAGGCTTATTCTTGTCCAATTAGAGTTTTTAAACAATCTTGGGCATGCAATAAGTTCATTTGTGTCATTGGATGAACATTTAGGTCATTTTCGTCCTCCCAATTAGGGTTTTTAACCAATCTTGTGCATCCAATAGGTGTGTTTGTGTCATTGGATGAACATTTAGATCATTTTCGTCCTCCCTAGGTTTAATCTAGTCTAATTAGGGTTTTTAACCAATCTTGTGCATTCAATAAGTTCATTTGTGTCATTGGATTAACATTTAGGTCATTTCTTCCTCCCTAGGCTTATTCTTGTCCAATTAGGGGTTTTAAACAATCTTGTGCTTCCAATTAGTTCATTTGTGTTATTGAATGAACAATTAGGGCATTTTCGTCCTCAATAGGCCTATTCTTGTCCAATTAGAGTTTTAAACAATCTTATGCATCCAATATGTGTGTTTGTGTCATTGGATGAACATTAAGGTCATTTTCGTTCTCCCTACGCTTATTCTTTACCAATTAGGGTTTTTAAACAATCTTGTGCATCCAATAGGTGTGTTTGTGTCATTTGATGAACATTTAGGTCATTTACGTCCTCCCTAGGCTTATTCTTGTCCAATTAGGGTTTTAACCAATCTTGTGCATCCAATAAGTTCATTTGTGTCATTGAATTAACAATTAGGTCATTTCATCCACCCTAGGCTTATTCTTATCCAATTAGAGTTTTTAAACAATCTTGGGCATGCAATAAGTTCATTTGTGTCATTGGATGAACATTTAGGTCATTTTCGTCCTCCATATGCTTATTCTTGTCCAATTAGGGTTTTTAACCAATCTTGTGCATCCAATAGGTGTGTTTGTGTCATTGGATGAACATTTAGATCATTTTCGTCCTCCCTAGGTTTAATCTAGTCTAATTAGGGTTTTTAACCAATCTTGTGCATTCAATAAGTTCATTTGTGTCATTGGATTAACATTTAGGTCATTTCTTCCTCCCTAGGCTTATTCTTGTTCAATTAGGGGTTTTAAACATTCTTGTGCTTCCAATTATTTCATTTGTGTTATTGAATGAACAATTAGGTCATTTTCGTCCTCAATAGGCCTATTCTTGTCCAATTAGAGTTTTTAAACAATCTTATGCATCCAATATGTGTGTTTGTGTCATTGGATGAACATTTAGGTCATTTTCGTTCTCCCTAGGCTTATTCTTTACCAATTAGGGTTTTTAAACAATCTTGTGCATCCAATAAGTTCATTTGTGTCATTGAATGAACAATTAGGTCATTTTCGTCCTCAATAGGCCTATTCTTGTCCAATTAGAGTTTTTAAACAATCTTATGCATCCAATATGTGTGTTTGTGTCATTGGATGAACATTTAGGTCATTTTCGTTCTCCCTAGGCTTATTCTTTACCAATTAGGGTTTTTAAACAATCTTGTGCATCCAATATGTGTGTTTGTGTCATTGGATGAACATTTAGGTCATTTT
>NW_027339431.1:1419335-1420652 GCF_000331145.2 Cicer arietinum | reverse complement strand
TTATTCTTGTCCAATTAGGGGTTTTAAACAATCTTGTGCTTCCAATTAGTTCATTTGTGTTATTGAATGAACAATTATGGTTTTTAACCAATCTTGTGCGTCCAATAGGTGTGTTTGTGGTCATTGGATAACATTTAGATCATTTTTGTCCTCCCTAGGTTTAATCTAATCTAATTAGGGTTTTTAACCAATCTTGTGCATTCAATAAGTTCATTTGTGTCATTGGATTAACATTTAAGTCATTTCTTCCTCCCTAGGCTTATTCTTCTCCAATTAGGGGTTTTAAACAATCTTGTGCTTCCAATTAGTTCATTTGTGTTATTGAATGAACAATTAGGTCATTTTCGTCCTCAATAGGCCTATTCTTGTCCAATTAGAGTTTTTAAACAATCTTATGCATCCAATATGTGTGTTTGTGTCATTGGATGAACATTTAGGTCATTTTCGTTCTCCCTAGGCTAATTCTTTACCAATTAGGGTTTTTAACCAATCTTGTGCATCCATTAGGTGTGTTTGTGTCGTTGGATGAACATTTAGGTCATTTTCGTCCTCCCTATGCTTATTCTTGTCCTATTAGGGTTTTTAACCAATCTTGTGCATCCATTAGGTGTGTTTGTGTCATTGGATAAACATTTAGGTCATTTTCGTCCTCCCTAGGCTTATTCTTGTCCTATTAGGGTTTTTAACCAATCTTGTGCATCCATTAGGTGTGTTTGTGTCATTGGATAAACATTTAGGTCATTTTCGTCCTCCCTAGGCTTATTCTTGTCCTATTAGGGTTTTTAACCAATCTTGTGCATCCATTAGGTGTGTTTGTGTCATTGGATAAACATTTAGGTCATTTTCGTCCTCCCTAGGCTTATTCTTGTCCTATTAGGGTTTTTAACCAATCTTGTGCATCCATTAGGTGTGTTTGTGTCATTGGATAAACATTTAGGTCATTTTCGTCCTCCCTAGGCTTATTCTTGTCCTATTAGGGTTTTTAACCAATCTTGTGCATCCATTAGGTGTGTTTGTGTCATTGGATAAACATTTAGGTCATTTTCGTCCTCCCTAGGCTTATTCTTGTCCTATTAGGGTTTTTAACCAATCTTGTGCATCCAATAAGTTCATTTGTGTCGTTGGATAAACAATAAGGTTATTTTCGTCCTCTTTAGGCTTATTCTTGTCCAATTAAGGTTTTTAACCTATCTTGTGCATCCAATAGGTGTGTTTGTGTCATTGGATGAACATTTAGGTCATTTTCGTCCTCCCTAGGCTTATTCTTGTCCAATTAGGGTTTTTAACCAATCTAGTGCGTCCAATAAGTTCATTTGT
>NW_027339431.1:1416861-1419259 GCF_000331145.2 Cicer arietinum | reverse complement strand
TGTCATTGGATGAACATTTAGGTCATTTTCGTCCTCCCTAGGCTTATTCTTGTCCAATTAGGGTTTTTAACCAATCTTGTGCATCCAACAGGTGTGTTTGTGTCATTGGATGAATATTTAGGTCATTTTCGTCCTCCCTAGGTTTATTCTAGTCCAATTAGGGTTTTTAACCAATCTTATGAATCCAATAAGTTCATTTGTGTCATTGGAATAACATTTAGGTCATTTTCGTCCTCCTCAGGCTTATTCTTGTCCAATTAGGGTTTTTAACCAATCTTGTGCATCCAATAAGTTCATTTGTGTCATTAAATGGACCATTAGGTCATTTTCGTCCTCCCTAGGCTTATTCTTGTCCAATTAGAGTTTTTAAACAATCTTATGCATCCAATATGTGTGTTTGTGTCATTGGATGAACATTTAGGTCATTTTCGTTCTCCCTAGGCTTATTCTTTATCAATTAGGGTTTTTAAACAATCTTGTGCATCCAATAGGTGTGTTTGAGTCATTGGATGAACATTTAGGTCGTTTTCGTCCTCCCTAGGCTTATTCTGATCCAATTAGGGTTTTTAAGCAATCTTGTGCATCCAATAAGTTCATTTGTGTCATTGAATTAACAATTAGGTCATTTCGTCCACCCTAGGCTTATTCTTGTCCAATTAGAGTTTTTAAACAATCTTATGCATCCAATATGTGTGTGTGTGTCATTGGATGAACATTTAGGTCATTTTCGTCCTCCCTAGGCTTATTCTTGTCCAATTAGGGTTTTTAACCAATCTTGTGCATCCAATAGGTGTGTTTGTGTAATTCGATGAACATTTAGATCATTTCCGTCCTCCCTGGGTTTATTCTAGTCCAATTAGGGTTTTTAACCAATCTTGTGCATCCAATAAGTTCGTTTGTGTCATTGAATTAACAATTAGGTCATTTCGTCCACCCTAGGCTTATTCTTGTCCAATTAAGGTTTTTAAGCTATCTTGTCCATCCAATAGGTGTGTTTGTGCCATTGGATGAACATTTAAGTCATTTTCGTCCTCCCTAGGTTTACTCTAGTCCAATTAGGGTTTTTAACCAATCTTGTGCATCCAATAAGTTCGTTTGTGTCATTGGGTTAACAATTAGGTCACTTTCGTCCTCTTTAGGCTTATTCTTGTCCAATTAAGGTTTTTAAGCTATCTTGTCCATCCAATAGGTGTGTTTGTGTCATTGGTTGAACATTTAGATCATTTTCGTCCTCCATAGGCTTATTCTTGTCCAATTAGGGTTTTTAACCAATCTTGTGCATCCAATAGGTGTGTTTGTGCCATTGGATGAACATTTAAGTCATTTTCGTCCTCCCTAGGTTTACTCTAGTCCAATTAGGGTTTTTAACCAATCTTGTGCATCCAATAGGTGTGTTTGTGCCATTGGATGAACATTTAAGTCATTTTCGTCCTCCCTAGGTTTACTCTAGTCCAATTAGGGTTTTTAACCAATCTTGTGCATCCAATAGGTGTGTTTGTGCCATTGGATGAACATTTAAGTCATTTTCGTCCTCCCTAGGTTTACTCTAGTCCAATTAGGGTTTTTAACCAATCTTGTGCATTCAATAAGTTCATTTGTGTCATTGGATTAACATTTAGGTCATTTCTTCCTCCCTAGGCTTATTCTTGTCCAATTAGGGGTTTTAAACAATCTTGTGCTTCCAATTAGTTCATTTGTGTTATTGAATGAACAATTAGGTCATTTTCGTCCTCAATAGGCCTATTCTTGTCCAATTAGAGTTTTTAAACAAACTTATGCATCTAATATGTGTGTTTGTGTCATTGGATGAACATTTAGGTCATTTTTGTTCTCCCTAGGCTTATTCTTTACCAATTAGGGGTTTTAAACAATCTTGTGCATCCAATAGGTGTGTGTGTGTCATTGGATGAACATTTAGGTCATTTTCGTCCTCCCTTGGCTTATTCTTGTCCAATTAGGGTTTTTAACCAATCTTGTGCATCCAATAAGTTCATTTGCGTCATTGAATTAACAATTAGGTCATTTCGTCTACCCTAGGCTTATTCTTGTCCAATTAGAGTTTTTAAACAATCTTGGGCATGCAATAAGTTCATTTGTGTCATTGGATGAACATTTAGTTAATTTTCGTCCTCCCTAGGCTTATTCTTGTCCAATTAGGGTTTTTAACCAATCTTGTGCCTCCAATAGGTGTGTTTGTGTCATTGGATGAACATTTAGATCATTTTCGTCCTCCCTAGGTTTAATCTAGTCTAATTAGGGTTTTTAACCAATCTTGTGCATTCAATAAGTTCATTTGTGTCATTGGATTAACATTTAAGTCATTTATTCCTCCCTAGGTTTATTCTTGTCCAATTAGGGGTTTTAAACAATCTTGTGCTTCCAATTAGTTCATTTGTGT
>NW_027339431.1:1414905-1416690 GCF_000331145.2 Cicer arietinum | reverse complement strand
CCAATTAGAGTTTTTAAACAATCTTATGCATCCAATATGTGTGTTTGTGTCATTGGATGAACATTTAGGTCATTTACGTTCTCCCTAGGCTTATTCTTTACCAATTATGGTTTTTAAACAATCTTGTGCATCCAATAGGTGCGTTTGTGTCATTGGATGAACATTTAGGTCAATTTCGTCCTCCCCAGGTTTATTCTAGATTAATTAGTGTTTTTAACCAATCTTGTGCATCCAATAAGTTCATTTGTGTCATTGAATGGACAATTAGGTCATTTTCGTCCTCCCTAGGCTTATTCTTGTCCAATTAGGGTTTTTAAACAATCTTGTGCATCCAATAAGTTCATTTGTGTCATTGGATGAACCTTTAGGTCATTTTCGTCCTCCCAAGGCTTATTCTTATCCAATTAGGGTTTTTAACCAATCTTGTGCGTCCAATAGGTGTGTTTGTGTCATTGGATGAACATTTATGTCATTTTCGTCCTCCCTAGGTTTAATCTAGTCTAATTAGGGTTTTTAACCAATCTTGCGCATCCAATAAGTTCATTTGTGTCATTGGATTAAAATTTAGGTCATTTCTTCCTCCCTAGGCTTATTCTTGTCCAATTAGGGTTTTTAAACAATCTTGTGCTTCCAATTAGTTCATTTGTGTCATTGCTTGAACAATTAGGTCATTTTCGTCCTCAATAGGCCTATTCTTGTCCAATTAGAGTTTTTAAACAATCTTATGCATCCAATATGTGTGTTTGTGTCATTGGATGAACATTTAGGCCATTTACGTTCTCCATAGGCTTATTCTTTACCAATTAGGGTTTTTAAACAATCTTGTGCATCCAATAAGTTCATCTGTGTCATTGAATGGACAATTAGGTCATTTTCGTCCTCCCTAGGCTTATTCTTGTCCAATCAGGGTTTTTAAACAATCTTGTGCTCTCCCTAGGTTTAATCTAGTCTAATTAGGGTTTTTAACCAATCTTGCGCATCCAATAAGTTCATTCGTGTCATTGGATGAACATTTAGGTCATTTTCGTCCTCCCTAGGCTTATTCTTGTCCAATCAGGGTTTTTAAACAATCTTGTGCTCTCCCTAGGTTTAATCTAGTCTAATTAGGGTTTTTAACCAATCTTGCGCATCCAATAAGTTCATTCGTGTCATTGGATGAACATTTAGGTCATTTTCGTCCTCCCTAGGCTTATTCTTGTCCAATCAGGGTTTTTAAACAATCTTGTGCTCTCCCTAGGTTTAATCTAGTCTAATTAGGGTTTTTAACCAATCTTGCGCATCCAATAAGTTCATTCGTGTCATTGGATGAACATTTAGGTCATTTTCGTCCTCCCTAGGCTTATTCTTGTCCAATCAGGGTTTTTAAACAATCTTGTGCTCTCCCTAGGTTTAATCTAGTCTAATTAGGGTTTTTAACCAATCTTGTGCATCCAATAGGTGTGTTTGTGTCATTGGATGAACATTTAGGTCTTTTTCGTCCTCCATAGGTTTATTCTAGATTAATTAGGGTTTTTAAACAATCTTGTGCATCCAATAAGTTCATCTGTGTCATTGAATGGACAATTTGGTCATTTTCGTCCTCCCTAGGCTTATTCTTGTCCAATTAGGGTTTTTACACAATCTTGTGCATCCAATAAGTTCGTTTGTGTCATTGGATGAACCTTTAGGTCATTTTCGTCCTCCCAAGGCTTATTCTTATCCAATTATGGTTTTTAACCAATCTTGTGCATCCAATAGGTGTGTTTGTGTCATTGGATGAACATTTATGTCATTTTCGTCCTCCCT
>NW_027339431.1:1411706-1414832 GCF_000331145.2 Cicer arietinum | reverse complement strand
CTAGTCTAATTAGGGTTTTTAACCAATCTTGTGCATCCAATAAGTTCATTTGTGTCATTGGATTAACATTTAGGTCATTTGTTCCTCCCTAGGCATATTCTTGTCCAATTAGGGTTTTTAAACAATCTTGTGCTTCCAATTAGTTCATTTGTGTCATTGAATGAACAATTAGGTCATTTTCGTCCTCAATAGGCCTATTCTTGTCCAATTAGAGTTTTTAAATAATCTTGTGCATGCAATAAGTTCATTTGTGTCATTGGATGAACATTTAGGTCATTTTCGTCCTCCCTAGGCTTATTCTTGTCCAATTAGGGTTTTTAACCAATCTTGTGCATCCAATAAGTTCATTTGTGTCATTGAATTAACAATTAGGTCATTTCGTCCACCCTAGGCTTATTCTTGTCCAATTAGAGTTTTTAACCAATCTTGTGCATCCAATAAGTTCATTTGTGTCATTGAATTAACAATTAGGTCATTTCGTCCACCCTAGGCTTATTCTTGTCCAATTAGGGTTTTTAACCAATCTTGTGCATCCAATAAGTTCATTTGTGTCATTGAATTAACAATTAGGTCATTTCGTCCACCCTAGGCTTATTCTTGTCCAATTAGGGTTTTTAACCAATCTTGTGCATCCATTAGGTGTATTTGTGTCATTGGATGAACATTTAGGTTATTTTCGTCCTCCCTAGGTTTATTCTAGTCAAACTAGAGTTTTAAACCAATCTTGTACATCCAACAGGTGTGTTTGGGTCATTGGTTTAACATTTAGGTCATTTTCGTCCTCCCTAGGCTTACTCTTCTCCAATTAAGGTATTTAACCAATCTTGTGCATCCAATAAGTTCATTTGTGTCATTGAATGAACATTTAGGTCATTTTCGTCCTCCCTAGGCTTATTCTTGTCCAATTAGAGTTTTTAAACAATCTTGTGCATCCACTATGTGTGTTTGTGTCATTGAATGAACATTTAGGTCATTTTCGTTCTCCCTAGGCTTATGCTTTACCAATTAGGGTTTTTAAAGAATCTTGTGCATCCAATAGGTGTGTTGGTGTCATTGGATGAACATTTAGGTCATTTTCGTCCTCCGTAGGTTTATTCTTGTCCAATTAGGGTTTTGAACCAATCTTGTGCATCCAGTAAGTTCATTTGTGTCATTGAATGAACAAATATGTCATTTTCGACCACCCTAGGCTTATTCTTGTCCAATTACAGTTTTTAAACAATCTTGTGCATGCAATAAGTTCATTTGTGTCATTGGATGAACATTTAGGTCATTTTCGTCCTCCCTAGGCTTATTCTTGTCCAATTAGGGTTTTTAACCAATCTTGTGCATCCAATAAGTTCATTTGTGTCATTGAATGAACATTTAGGTCATTTTCGTCCTCCCTAGGCTTATTCTTGTCCAATTAGGGTTTTTAACCAATCTTGTGCATCCAATAAGTTCATTTGTGTCATTGAATGAACATTTAGGTCATTTTCGTCCTCCCTAGGCTTATTCTTGTCCAATTAGGATTTTTAACCGATCTAGTGCATCCAATAAGTTCATTTGTATCTTTCAATGAACATTTAGGTCATTTTCGTTCTCACTGGGCTTATTCTTTACCAATTAGGGTTTTTAAACAATCTTGTGCATCCAATAGGTGTGTTTGTGTCATTGGATAAACATTTACGTCATTTTCGTCCTCCCTAGGTTTATTCTAGTCCAATTAGGGTTTTTAACAAATCTTGTGCATCCAATAAGTTCATTTGTGTCGTTGGATAAACAATTAGGTCATTTACGTCCTCTTTAGGCTTATTCTTGTCCAATTAAGGTTTTTAACGTATCTTGTGCATCCAATAGGTTTGTTTGTGTCATTGGATGAACATTTAGTTCATTTTCGTCCTCCCTAGGCTTATTCTTGTCCAATTAGGGTTTTTAACCAATCTAGTGCATCCAATAAGTTCATTTGGGTCATTGAATGAACAATTACGTCATTTTCGTCCTCCCTATGCTTATTCTTGTCCAATCAGAGTTTTTAAACAATCTTGTGCATGCAATAAGTTCATTTGTGTCATTGGATGAACATTTAGGTCATTTGCGTCCTCCCTAGGCTTATTCTTGTCCAATTAGGGTTTTAACCAATCTTGTGCATCCAATAGGTGTGTTTGTGTCATTGGATGAACATTTAGGTCATTTTTGTCCTCCCTAGGTTTATTCTAGTCCAATTAGGGTTTTTAACCAATCTTATGAATCCAATAAGTTCATTTGTGTCATTGGATTAACATTTAGGTCATTTTTTCCTCCCTAGGCTTATTCTTGTCCAATTAAGGTTTTTAACCAGTCTTGTGCATCCAATAAGTTCATTTGTGTCATTGGATTAACATTTAGGTCATTTTCGTTCTTCTTAGGCTTATTCTTTTCCAATTTGGGTTTTCAACCAATCTTGTGCATCCAATAGGTATGTTTGTGCCATTGGATGAACATTTAGGTCATTTTCGTCATCCCTAGGCTTATTCTTGTCAAATTAAGGTTTTTAGCCAATCTTGTGCATCCAAAAAGTTCATTTGTGTCATTGGATTCTCATTTAGGTCATTTTCGTCCTCCCTAGGCTTATTCTTGTCCAATTAGAGTTTTTAACCAATCTTGTGCATCCAATAGGTTCATTTGTGTCATTGGATTAACATTTCGGTCATTTTCATCCTCCTTAGGTTTATTCTTGTCCAATTAGGGTTTTTAACCAATCTTGTGAATCCAATATGTTCATTTGTGTCATTGAATTAACATTTAGGTCATTTTCGTCCTCCCTAGGCTTATTCTTGTCCAATTAGGGTTTTTTAACAATCTTGTGGATCCAATAGGTGTGTTTGTGTCATTGGATGAAAATTTATGTCCTTTTCGTCCTCCCTAGGTTTATTCTAGTCCAATTAGGGTTTTTAACCAATCTTGTGTATTCAATAAGTTCATTTGTGTCATTGGATTAACATTTAGGTCATTTTCGTCCTCACTAGGCTTATTCTTGTCCAATTAGGGTTTTTAGCCAATCTTGTGCATCCAAAAACTTAATTTGTGTCATTGGATTATCATTTAGGTCATTTTCGTCCTCTTTAGGCTTATTCTTGTCCAATTAAGGTTTTTAACCTATCTTGT
>NW_027339431.1:1410712-1411206 GCF_000331145.2 Cicer arietinum | reverse complement strand
ACACAAATGAACTAATTGGAAGCACAAGATTGTTTAAAAACCCTAATTGGACAAGAATAAGCCCAGGGAGGATGAAAATGACCTTAATATTCATCCAATGACACAAACACACCTATTGGATGCACAAGATAGGTTAAAAACCCTAATTAGACTAGAATAAACCTAGGGAGGATGAAAATGACCTAAATGTTCATCCAATGACCCAAACACACCTATTGGATGCACAAGATTGGTTAAAAACCCTAATTGGACAAGAATAAGCCTAAGGAGGACGAAAATGACCTAAATGTGAATCCAATGACACAAATGAATTTATTGAACACACAAGATTGGTTAAAAACCCTAATTGGACTAGAATAAACCTAGGGAGGACGAAAATGACCTAAATGTTCATCCAATGACCCAAACACACCTATTGGATGCACAAGATTGGTTAAAAACCCTAATTGGACAAGAATAAGCCTAGGGAGGACGAAAATGACCTAATTGTTCAT
>NW_027339431.1:1400981-1410570 GCF_000331145.2 Cicer arietinum | reverse complement strand
AAAATAATAAGCCTAAGGAGGACGAAAATGACCTAAATGTTCATCCAATGACACAAATGAACTTATTGCATACACAAGATTGTTTAAAATCCCTAAATGGAGAAGAGTAAGCCTAGGGAGGACGAAAATGACCTAATTGTTCACTCAATGACACAAATGAACTTATTGGATGCACAAGATTGTTTAAAACCCTAATTGGACAACAATAAGCCTACAGAAGAAGAAAATGACCTAAATGTTAATCCAATGACACAAATGAACTTATTGGATGCACAAGATTGGGTAAAAACCCTAATTGGACAAAAACAAGCCTAGGGAGGACGAAAATGACCTAAATGTTCATCCAATGACCCAAACACACCTATTGGATGCACAAGATTGGTTAAAACCCCTAATTGGACAAAAACAAGCCTAGGGAGGACGAAAATGACCTAAATGTTCATCCAATGACCCAAACACACCTATTGGATGCACAAGATTGGTTAAAACCCCTAATTGGACAAAAACAAGCCTAGGGAGGACGAAAATGACCTAAATGTTCATCCAATGACCCAAACACACCTATTGGATGCACAAGATTGGTTAAAACCCCTAATTGGACAAAAACAAGCCTAGGGAGGACGAAAATGACCTAAATGTTCATCCAATGACCCAAACACACCTATTGGATGCACAAGATTGGTTAAAACCCCTAATTGGACAAAAACAAGCCTAGGGAGGACGAAAATGACCTGAATGTTCATCCAATGACACAAACACACCTATTGGATGCACAAGATTGGTTAAAAACCCTAACTGGGCTAGAATAAACCTAGGGAGGACGAAAATGAGTTAATTGTTCATCCAATGACACAAACACACCTATTGGGTGCACAAGATTTGTTAAAAACCCTAATTGGACAAGAATAAGCGTAGAGAAGGACGAAAATGTCCTAAATGCTCATCCAATGACACAAATGACCTTGTTGGATGCACAAGATTGGTAAAAAACCCTAATTGGACAAGAATAAGCCTAGGGAGGACGAAAATGACCTAAATGTTCATCCAATGACACAAATATACTTATTGCATACACAAGATTGTTTAAAATCCCTAAATGGAGAAGAGTAAGCCTAGGGAGGACGAAAATGACCTAATTGTTCACTCAATGACACAAATGAACTTATTGGATGCACAAGATTGTTTAAAACCCTAATTGGACAACAATAAGCCTACAGAAGAAGAAAATGACCTAAATGTTAATCCAATGACACAAATGAACTTATTGGATGCACAAGATTGGTTAAAAACCCTAACTGGGCTAGAATAAACCTAGGGAGGACGAAAATGAGTTAATTGTTCATCCAATGACACAAACACACCTATTGGGTGCACAAGATTTGTTAAAAACCCTAATTGGACAAGAATAAGCGTAGAGAAGGACGAAAATGTCCTAAATGCTCATCCAATGACACAAATGACCTTGTTGGATGCACAAGATTGGTAAAAAACCCTAATTGGACAAGAATAAGCCTAGGGAGGACGAAAATGACCTAAATGTTCATCCAATGACACAAATATAATTATTGGATGCACAAGATTGTTTAAAAACCCTAATTGGACAAGTATAAGCATAGAGAGGATGAAAATGACCTAATTGTTCATTCAACGGCCTAAATGAAGTTATTGGATGCACAAGATTTGTGAAAAACCCTAATTGGACAAGAATAAGCCTAGGGAGGACGAAAATGACCTAAATGTTAATCCAATGACACAAACACACCTATTTGATGCACAACATTGGTTAAAAACCCTAATTGCACTAGAATAAACCTAGGAGAGACGAAAATAACCTAAATGTTCATCCAATGACACAAACACACCTATTGGATGCACAAGATTGGTTAAAAACCCTAATTGGACAAAAACAAGCCTAGGGAGGACGAAAATGACCTAAATGTTCATCCAATGACACACACACACCTCTTGGATGCACAAAATTGGTTAAAAACCCTTATTGGACAAGAATAAGCCTAGGGAGGACGAAAATGACCTAAATATTCATTTAATGACACATATGAACTTATTGCATGCACAAGATTGTTTAAAATCTCTAATTGGACAAGAATAAGCATAGGGAGGACGAAAATGACCTAATTGTTCATTCAATGACACAAATGAACTTATTGGATGCACAAGATTCGTTAAAAACCCTAATTGGACAAGAATAAGCCTATGGAGGACGAAAATGACCTAAATGTTCATCCAATGACACAAACACACCTATTGGATGCACAAGATTGGTTAAAAACCCTAATTGGACAAAAACAAGCCTAGGGAGGACGAAAATGACCTAAATGTTCATCCAATGACACAAACACACCTATCGGATGCACAAGATTGTTTAAAAACCCTAATTGGTAAAGAATAAGCCTAGGGAGAACGAAAATGACCGAAATGTTCATCCAGTGACACAAACACACATATTGGATGCACAAGATTGTTTAAAAATTCTAGTTGGATAAGAATAAGCCTATTGAGGACGAAAATGACCTAATTGTTCATTCAATGACACAAATGAACTAATTGGAAGCACCAAATTGTTTATAAACCCTAATTGGACTAGAGTAAGCCTAGGGAGGAAGATATGACCTAAATGTTAATCCAATGACACAGATGAACTTATTGGATGCACAAGATTGGTTAAAAACCCTAATTGGAAAAGAATAAGCCTAGGGAGGACGAAAATGACCTAATTGTTCATTCAATGACACAAATGAACTAATTGGAAGCACCAAATTGTTTATAAACCCTAATTGGACTAGAGTAAGCCTAGGGAGGAAGATATGACCTAAATGTTAATCCAATGACACAGATGAACTTATTGGATGCACAAGATTGGTTAAAAACGCTAATTAGACTAGATTAAACGTAGGGAGGACGAAAATGACCTAAATGTTCATCCAATGACACAAACACACCTATTGGATGCACAAGATTGGTTAAAAACCCTAATTGGACAAGAATAAGCCTAGGGAGGATGAAAATGACCTAAATGTTAATCCAATGACACAGATGAACTTATTGGATGCACAAGATTGGTTAAAAACCCTAATTGGACAAGAATAAGCCTAGGGAGGATGAAAATGACCTAAATGTTAATCCAATGACACAGATGAACTTATTGGATGCACAAGATTGGTTAAAAACCCTAATTGGACAAGAATAAGCCTAGGGAGGACGAAAATGACCTAAATGTTCATCCAATGACACAAATGAACTTATTGGATGCACAAGATTGTTTAAAAACCCTAATTGGACATGAATAAACCTAAGGGGGACGAAAATGACCTAAATGTTCATTCAATGACACATATGAACTTATTGGATGCACAAGATTGGTTAAAAACCCTAATTGGAGAAGAGCAAGCCTAGGGAGGACGAAAATGACCTAAATGTTAATCCAATAACCCAAA
Source organism: Cicer arietinum (assembly GCF_000331145.2). NCBI lineage: Eukaryota > Viridiplantae > Streptophyta > Magnoliopsida > Fabales > Fabaceae > Cicer > Cicer arietinum. Next base: position 1,407,115 of record NW_027339431.1, on the reverse strand, counting down.
CACACCTATTGGATGTACAAGATTGGTTTAAAACCCTAATTTGACTAGAATAAACCTAAGGAGAACGAAAATAACCTAAATGTTCATCCAATGACACAAACACCCTTAATGGGTGCACAAGATTGTTTAAAAACCCTAATTGGACTAGAATAAAACTAGAGAGGACAAAAATGACCTAAATGTTCATCCAATGACACAAACACACCTATTGGATGCACAAGATTGGTTAAAAACCCTAATTGGACAAGCATAAGGCTAGGGAGGACGAAATTGACCTAAATGTTCATCCAATGACACAAATGAACTTATTGGATGCACTAGATTGTTTAAAAACTCTAATTGGACAAGAATAAGCCTAGGGACGACGAAAATGACCTAAATGTTCATCCAATGACACAAACACACCTATTGGATTAACAAGATTGGTTAAAAACCCTAATTGGAAAAGAATAAGCCTAAGGAGGACGAAATTGACCTAATTGTTCATTCAATGACACAAACACACCTATTGGATGCACAAGATTAGTTAAAAACCCTAATTGGACAAGAATGAGCCAAGGAAGGACGAAAATGACCTAAATGTTCATTCAAAGACACAAATGAACTTATTGGATGCCCAAGATTGGTTATAAACCCTAATTGGACAAGCATAAGCCTAGGGAGGAAGAAATGACCTAAATGTTAATCCAATGACACAAATGAACTTATTGGATGCCCAAGATTGGTTATAAACCCTAATTGGACAAGCATAAGCCTAGGGAGGAAGAAATGACCTAAATGTTAATCCAATGACACAAATGAACTTATTGGATGCCCAAGATTGGTTATAAACCCTAATTGGACAAGAATGAGCCAAGGAAGGACGAAAATGACCTAGATGTTCATCCAATGACACAAACACACCTATTGGATGCACAAGATTAGTTAAAAACCCTAATTGGAAAAGAATAAGCCTAAGGAGGATGAAATTGACCTAATAGTTCATTCAATGAAACAAATGAACTTATTGGATGCCCAAGATTGGTTATAAACCCTAATTGGACAAGAATAAGCCTAGGGAGGAAGAAAATGACCTAAATGTTAATCCAATGACACAAATGAACTTATTGGATGCACATGATTGGTTAAAAACCCTAATTGGACAAGAATAAGCCTATAGAAGGACGAAAATGACTTAAATGTTCACTCAATGACACAAATGAACTTATTGGATGCACAAGATTGTTTAAAAACCGTAATTGGACAATAATAAGCCTAGGAAGGATGAAAATGTCCTAAATGTTCATCCAATGACACAAACAAACCTATTGGATGCACAAGATTGTTTAAAAACCCTAATTGGTAAAGAATAAGCCTAGGGAGAACGAAAATGACCTAAATGTTCATTCAAAGACACAAATGAACTTATTGGATGCACTAGATTGTTTAAAAACCCTAATTGGACAAGAATAAGCCTAGGGAGGACGAAAATAACCTTAATGTTCATCCAATGACACAAACACACCTATTGGTTGCACAAGATAGGTTTAAAAGATTAATTGGACAAGAATAAGCCTAAAGAGGACGAAAATGATCTAATTGTTAATCCAACGACACAAATGAACTTATTGGATGCACAAGATTGGTTAAAAACCCTAATTGGACTAGAATAAACCTAGGGAGGACGAAAATGACCTAAATGTTCATCCAATAAGACAAACACACCTATTGGACTTACAAGATTGGTTAAAAACCCTAATTTGACAAGAATAAGCCGACGGAGGACGAAAATTACCTAAATGTTCATCCAATGACACAAATGAACTTATTGCATGCACAAGATTGGTTAAAATCCCTAATTGGACAAGAATAAGCCTAGGGAGGACGGAAATGACCTAAATGTTCATCCGATGACACAAATGAACTTATTGGTTGCACAAGATTGGTTAAAATCCCTAATTGGACAAGAATAAGCCTAGGGAGGACGGAAATGACCTAAATGTTCATCCGATGACACAAATGAACTTATTGGTTGCACAAGATTGGTTAAAATCCCTAATTGGACAAGAATAAGCCTAGGGAGGACGGAAATGACCTAAATGTTCATCCAATGACACAATCACACCTATTGGATGCACAAGATTGTTTAAAAACCCTAATTGGTAAAGAATAAGCCTAGGGAGTACGAAAATGACCTAAATGTTCATCCAGTGACACAAACACACATATTGGATGCACATGATTTTTTAAAAACTCTAATTGGACAAAAATAGGCCTATTGAGGACGAAAATGACCTAATTGTTCATCCGATGACACAAATGAACTTATTGCATGCACAAGATTGGTTAAAACCCTTAATTGGAAAAGAATAAGCCTAGGGAGGACGAAAATGACCTAAATGTTCATCCGATGACACAAATGAACTTATTGCATGCACAAGATTGGTTAAAACCCTTAATTGGAAAAGAATAAGCCTAGGGAGGACGAAAATGACCTAAATGTTCATCCGATGACACAAATGAACTTATTGGATGAACAAGATTGATTAAAAACCCTAATTAGACTAGATTAAACCTAGTGAGGACGAAAATGACCAAAATGTTCATCCAATGACACAAACACACCTATTGGTTTAACAAGATTGGTTAAAATCCCTAATTGGACAAGAATAAGCCTAATGAGGACGAAAATGACCTAATTGTTCATTCAATGACACAAATGAACTTATAGCATGCACAAGATTGGTTAAAATCCCTAATTGGACAAGAATAAGCCTAGGGAGGATGAAAATGACCTAAATGTTCATCCAATGATAGGCCTATTGAGGACGAAAATGACCTAATTGTTCATTCAATGACACAAATGAACTTATTGGATGCACAAGATTGTTTAAAAACCCTAATTGGTAAAGAATAAGCCTGGGGAGAATGAAAATAACCTAAATCTTCATTCAAAGACGCAAATGAACTTATTAGATGCACAAGATTGGTTAAAAACCTTAATTGGACAAGACTAAGCCTAGGGAGGAAGAAAATGACCTAAATGTTAATCCAATGACACAAATGAACTTATTGGATGCACAAGATTGGTTGAAAACCCTAATTAAACTAGAATAAGCCTAGGGAGGACGAAAGTGACCTAAATGTTCATCCAATGACACAAACACACCTATTGGATGCACAAGATTGTTTAAACACCCTAATTGGTAAAGAATAAGCCTAGGGAGAAAGAAAATGACTTAAATGTTGATCCAATGACACAAACACACATATTGGATGCACAAGATTGTTTAAAAACTCTAATTGGACAAGAAAAAGCCTATTGAGGACGAAAATGACCTAATTGTTCATTCAATGACACAAATGAACTAATTGGAAGCACAAGATTGTTTAAAAACCCTAATTGGACAAGAATTAGCCTAGGGAGGACGAAAAGGACCTAAATGTTCATCCAATGATACACAAGATTGGTTAAAATCCCTAATTGGACAAGACTAAGCCTAGGGAGGACGAAAAGGACCTAAATGTTCATCCAATGATACACAAGATTGGTTAAAATCCCTAATTGGACAAGACTAAGCCTAGGGAGGACGAAAAGGACCTAAATGTTCATCCAATGACACAAATGAACTTATTGGATGCACAAGATTATTTAAAAACCCTAATTGGTAAAGAATATGCCTGGGGAGAATGAAAATAACCTAAATCTTCATTCAAAGACGCAAATGAACTTATTAGATGCACTAGGACAAGAATAAGCCTAGGGAGGACGAAAATGACCTAAATGTTCATTCAATGACACAAATGAACTTATTGCATGCACAAGATTGTTTAAAAACTCTAATTGGACAAGAATAAGCCTAAGGAGGACGAAAATGACCTAAATGTTCATCCAATGACACAAATGAACTTATTGGATGCACAAGATTGTTTAAAAACATTAATTGAACAAGAATAAGCCTAGGGAGGACGAAAAGGACCTAAATGTTCATTCAATGACACAAATGAACTTATTGGATGCACAAGATTTGTTAAAAACCCTAATTGGAGAAGAGTAAGCCTAGGGAGGACGAAAATAACCTAAATGTTAATCCAATGACCCACACACCTATTCGATGCCCAAGATTGGTTAAAAACCCTAATTGGAAAAGAATAAGCCTAAGGAGGACGAAAGTGACCTAAATGTTAATCCAATGACACAAATGAACTTATTGGATGCACAGGATTGGTGAAAAACCCAAATTGGAGAGAAGGACGAAAATGAACTAAATGTTCATCCAATGACACAAATGAACTTATTGCATTCACAAGATCGTTTAAAAACTCTAACCTAAATGGTCATCCAACGACACAAATGACCTTATTGGGAGGACGAAAATGACCTAAATGTTTATCCAATGACACAAATATACTTATTGGATGCACAAGATTGTTTAAAAACCCTAATTGGAAATGAATAAGCATAGAGAGGATGAAAATTACCTAATTGTACATTCAACGGTCCAAATGAAGTTATTGGATGCACAAGATTGGTTAAAACCCCTAATTGGACAAGAATAAGCCTAGGGAGGACTAAAATGACCTAAATGTTAATCCAATGACCTAAAAACGCCTATTTGATGCACAACATTGGTTAAAAACCCTAATTGGACTAGAATAAACCTAGGGAGGAGGAAAATGACCTAAATGTTCATCCAATAACACAAACACAGCTATTGGACTTACAAGATTGGTTAAAAACCCTAATTGGACAAGAATAAGCCTAGGGAGGACAAAATTGACCTAAATGTTCATCCAATGACACAAATGAACTTATTGCATGCACAAGATTGTTTAAAAACTCTAATTGGACAAGAATAAGCCTAGGGTGGACGAAAATGACATAATTGTTCATTTAATGACACAAATGAACTTATTGGATGCACAAGATTGGTTAAAAACCCTAATTGGACAAGACTAAGCCTAGGGAGGAAGAAAATGACCTAAATGTTAATCCAATTACACAAATACACCTAATGGATGCACAAGATTGGTTAAAAACCCTAATTGGACAAGAATAAGCCTAGAGAGGACGAAAATGACCTAAATATTCATCCAACGACACAAATGAACTTATTGCATGCACAAGATTGTTTAAAAACTCTAATTGGACAAGAATAAGCCTAGGGTGGACGAAAATGACATAATTGTTCATTTAATGACACAAATGAACTTATTGGATGCACAAGATTGGTTAAAAACCCTAATTGGACAAGACTAAGCCTAGGGAGGAAGAAAATGACCTAAATGTTAATCCAATTACACAAATACACCTAATGGATGCACAAGATTGGTTAAAAACCCTAATTGGACAAGAATAAGCCTAGAGAGGACGAAAATGACCTAAATATTCATCCAACGACACAAATGAACTTATTGCATGCACAAGATTGTTTAAAAACTCTAATTGGACAAGAATAAGCCTAGGGTGGACGAAAATGACATAATTGTTCATTTAATGACACAAATGAACTTATTGGATGCACAAGATTGGTTAAAAACCCTAATTGGACAAGACTAAGCCTAGGGAGGAAGAAAATGACCTAAATGTTAATCCAATTACACAAATACACCTAATGGATGCACAAGATTGGTTAAAAACCCTAATTGGACAAGAATAAGCCTAGAGAGGACGAAAATGACCTAAATATTCATCCAACGACACAAATGAACTTATTGCATGCACAAGATTGTTTAAAAACTCTAATTGGACAAGAATAAGCCTAGGGTGGACGAAAATGACATAATTGTTCATTTAATGACACAAATGAACTTATTGGATGCACAAGATTGGTTAAAAACCCTAATTGGACAAGACTAAGCCTAGGGAGGAAGAAAATGACCTAAATGTTAATCCAATTACACAAATACACCTAATGGATGCACAAGATTGGTTAAAAACCCTAATTGGACAAGAATAAGCCTAGAGAGGACGAAAATGACCTAAATTCAATGACACAAATGAACTTATTAGATGCACTAGATTGGTTAAAAACCGTAATTGGACAAGAATAAGCCTAGGGAGGACGAAAATGAACTAAATGTTCATCCAATGACACAAATGAATTTATTGCATGCACAAGATTGGTTAAAAACTCGAATTGGACAAGAATAAC